>NC_136904.1:26117443-26389943 GCF_949606895.1 Notothenia rossii
ATGATGATTTAATAGCAGTTTTTATGACCGTGTACATTTTTGCCACGAAGGGGTCCAGAGGGTGCAAAATGCATCACAAGAGTATACAACACATGAAAGAGTAAACGACAATGGATTTCCAAAATTTGATTCAAAGGAAGACCTCTTGCAGAAATCCATGCCAAAAGCTGTCACACAGCTGAAATGAACACCAAATCAAAAAAAAAGTCAGACATTTTTTACAAAAATGCCCCAGGAGGGCACAAGGGCTAAACAAGACAAGACACAAGAAGAACATACTTTTCCAAATAAAACAGGAAACAAAATATATAATAAAAAACAAAAATAATTCGAATTTTCACATCATTATAGTGGTTGCTATAGGAAATTATAACATGCATCAAAGAGGCTACGGCACCTAATCCCTCCTTTTAACATCCCCCATCAAATGCCGGATTTCTGCCAAGTTCATTTAGTGCCCCATTTAGCTCAGTGAGGCCCTACACATGGCTCTTTAATGAAGTTCATACACTTGGTATGTTTGAACCTCACATATGTTATTATCACTGCACCCCGCTGTGTGAAACGCCCCCCACACACACTTTTTATGATAAGACTGAAATGTTACTGGCTGCACCTAGATGAGCCATGGCATTTTATTAGCACGCTATGTTTTTGCCGGTTTTAAAAGCATGTTGTGTGGGGGTTTTAACATGTTATTATTATTGTTATAGTAAAACAACTCACACTGCAGCTGTATGGCTAAGGAAATAAGTGGACAGACACAGCTTATGTGAAAAGGATAAAATGGCCAGAGAAAGTTAGGAGAAGTTAAAAACAGGGCAAGAGAATAATTCAGAGACTCAGAGAAAGAAAGAGATACTCAACTGGAAGTATTTTGTTTCAGAGAGAAAAGCATCTGTGGTTGTAAAAACGGTCATGACAGTAATCTTCGAGAGTACAAAGTGTTATCTGACGTTATCATCTCTGATCATTCTTTTAATAAAACTCTCCTTAGAAAGCACATGATTGCTGGGAGAGATTAAGATCACTATTTATTTGAATAGTGTAATGCTGATACTCTACGTACGATGAATCTAATATATTTTTTTGTAAAATGAAGTCTACAAAGCTAAGAATGTATTAAAAAAAGTATTGTTAATTTTTATTTATTTTTAACCTTTATTTAACCAGATAAAGAAACAATGCTGACCTGGCCAATAAGTTAGCAATGTTACACACATAACACAGACATATAAAATACAGAGAACACAACTAAGTAAACAAAAACAAAAAAACGGAAAGCAGTCACTACATAGTGCACATTTGGACAGTAAGAAAGGTACTAATAACGTATTACTGCAAAAGCAGCTGGTGGTAAGGACCTCAGACAACTTCAATTTAAAACAGGCTATAGGGACAAGTGCCGTCAGTTTAAGGCGTGGTAGAAGGTTATTCCAAGACCAAGGACCATAATAAAAAAGACTCCTTTTTCCAGCCTCAGTCCGCACAGCAGGAACCTGGAACCATATCCAGGCACTGGATCTGAGGTTGTAAGGGTCACAAACTGGAGCAAATCTGGCACATATGTAGAGTGGAAGCTTACCTAAAATGGCTTTATACATTAATAAAAAACAATGCTGCATCCTACGCATACTAAGTGAGGACCATCCATTTAGGCTATACAGTTTGCAATAGAGAACCTGTGATATATTTATTTTAATGTCACCTTATATATTCGTTTGTGCTAAATTTGAAAGTACATTTGTACTCTTTAAATAATAGAGAGGCTTTTCATATATTGCTGAAACAATGTCCCACTACTTAGTAATAATAAATTAAAGCAATAGTCTTTTTCTTCCACTTTTTATGTGTAATCAAAAGGGTGGTTTTATGACCTTTGACATCTGCTTTGCAGTTCCCAGACTTCGGGAGGGGCCCTGAGTCTCTAGCTTCCTCTGTTAATTGCTAAAACCCGTATTGATTAGCCCAAAGGGAGATGTGCCTCAGATATAAGACAGTTGAAGCCTTGTAGAATTAATGATTTATCTCCTACAGACCCCAAAAGAGGCCTTGAGAATTTAGTCAAACAGTTACCGAGGCCATAGTCTTTTGTTCTCATTAATGTCTGTATTCATTCCAGTAAAACGGACTTCGAGGTGAAAGGAAGTTCAAATAGGGCCTTAAGCTACCAGAACAATTAAAACTTCTGTTAATCAACCAAAACTCATGACTATTAGGGGACAGGACATTTGGACCTATAACAAGGGTCGCTTCATAGAGAATATATGTGTGTGTATTCCTTACTGTGATCATATGTCCTGTATAATCATTTATCAACTATTCCTGTATTGGTGTTTTATTTGATTTCTCTGTTTTTATTCTTTCATGTGTGGGTACTAAATGGCTACAAATATATTGTCGCATATTGTGGAAAAGCAGCCGCATAGCTCCTCCTGGGGTTTTCGGATATAAGCCTGTGTTTTCTTTAGACCAGTCTCTTCTTTTCTTCAAACTGACCAGATCCGTAGGATTGGAGGAAGAGCAGGAAGTAGTTCCTTTGTATTTGTATTGTTAATTTTTATCATTAAAACAAGATTATTGTTTAACTTGCATTCTGGTGTTTCTTACGAATTTACCCAGTTTACCTAACGACACGCGGAGACGAGGTTGGTTTTAAACATCCTCCAATCTCCAACAAACCGCAGTGACGGGTCGTAAAACCCGGAAGTAAGTTAGCATTTTTAGCACTTCCGGTTCCTTCCTCAAAAAGCAATGCATTTTTTCCAAAGGGTTTTGGAAAATAGCTCGAAATAAGGTCTGTGGTTGACACAAATTTAAGAGATAAATCACGTTTTGTTCTACGACATTAAATACATCAGCAGTGACCCCACTGGGGATTTTTGAAGAGTTTACGTGTCTGAAAAACGATGGTTGTTACCGAGTGGCTGAAAAGAGAACCGCAGTGACGCGTCGTAAAACCCGGAAGTAAGTTAGCATTTTTAGCACTTCCGGTTCCTTCCTCAAAAAGCAATGCATTTTTTCCATAGGGTTTTGGAAAATAGCTCGAAATAAGGTCTGTGGTTGACACAAATTTAAGAGATAAATCACGTTTTGTTCTACGACATTAAATACATCAGCAGTGACCCCACTGGGGATTTTTGAAGAGTTTACGTGTCTGAAAAACGATGGTTGTTACCGAGTGGCTGAAAAGAGAACCGCAGTGACGCGTCGTAAAACCCGGAAGTAAGTTAGCATTTTTAGCACTTCCGGTTCCTTCCTCAAAAAGCAATGCATTTTTTCCATAGGGTTTTGGAAAATAGCTCGAAATAAGGTCTGTGGTTGACACAAATTTAAGAGATAAATCACGTTTTGTTCTACGACATTAAATACATCAGCAGTGACCCCACTGGGGATTTTTGAAGAGTTTACGTGTCTGAAAAACGATGGTTGTTACCGAGTGGCTGAATAGGACTACAGAAATTGTCGAGGCCGTTGTACGTCATTACGCCGAACACGTAAACACTCCCGCTAAGTTTGTTTTCCCGTGTGTTCTGCTAGAAAGCAAGTACCCGCCTATCTTTAGTATCTGTATATCTATATCTGACCATTAGAATCTGTACTTTTGAAATTGTCGTTTTTAACACCGTAGTTTTACAAATTATAGAATAATTAATTACCAGTGTTTTCCAATTTTACTCGGCAGTTCGTTTCGTTAGCTAACGTTAGGTAAAGCTAGCGCTACTAGTTAGCTACGCAATGGTTTGTTGCTTTACTCCGGGTCGCAGCCACAGGTCTTCGCATGAAACGTGCTTGTTCTATCGTTTCCCGGCTAATGTTTTCCCAAAGGAGAGTCTGGATTCGTGCCATGAGGTAAGCTGGCGTTACATTTTTCTCCATGTCACGGTGAAATGTAAATGATGGGTAGTGACTGTATCGCCGTTTTAGAGATGGCGCTGCTGAAAA
This sequence comes from Notothenia rossii, assembly GCF_949606895.1. Taxonomy (NCBI): domain Eukaryota; kingdom Metazoa; phylum Chordata; class Actinopteri; order Perciformes; family Nototheniidae; genus Notothenia; species Notothenia rossii. Next base: position 26,121,389 of record NC_136904.1, read on the forward strand.
GACCGCAACATAAGTAAAGATAACGAATACATCCTATTAAAACCTGTGTGGCTTATATGATAAGTCTAATTAGTACAAGCAGCATAACGTTTCACCATGTAACTAAAGATTGTAGTCAGGGAAATCAGTTTGACATATTGAACTAATAACAAATCACCTCTGGCTGGCAGAGAACTCTCTGCTCCATAGCTTCTCTTGGACGTAAAATCACATGTACATTTTACATTTATATTCAATTTAATATTCCATCCCTCACATATTTTTGTATATATAATAACTTATATTTTGTTTTTCTTGCTATGCTGCTGCAACACAAACATTTCCCAAATTGGGATCAATACAGTAATATCTTATCTTAATAAATTAAGAAATAACTATTATAATTAGTGTAGCAGCTGACACCTATTTTCAATATGGATTAATCTACCATTTATTTCTTTAGTTCAATTTTCATCTATAAAAATGTCAAAATAGTGAAAATGTTCCCGAGACTTATCAAATTGCAAGGTTATATCTTTAGATGTTTTGTTTTAGCCTATGTACTGTATGTCTTAATGCTCTTACAGTATATGTGACGGTGTGACTTCCATGAAACTAATATTTTATATCTTCCCAACAGACGAGCTGAAAGGAAACCTAACACTCTAACAACCACAACATTGCAAAGGCGAGTAAATGTAAATTAAAAACAATTCACAATTTTATTATTTCTTCTTCTTTCTTGCAGTCAGGTGAAGCTGACCTTGCACTTGGTGCCAGTAAGGATGTTCCTAACGCAGGCTGAATGTTTCTCCTTCCTTACTGACACAGAAGCCCTTGATTTGCAATACTTCACTAATTGTCATTTCCCTGGCTCTGTAGGGACACTTTACCTCCAGCACAGCGGAAGACCATCTGGAGATGCCCCCAACAATCCTGATAGGGAGAGCCACAAATCTGACTCATGGACCTGCATCTGGGTTGCAGTGGTGAATGCCCTGACGCCCTCACATTCATTCATACTCCCCCACTGTACAGACAAAACACCATCAAGGGCCTGTTGTTGCCCTCGCACCCTGGCAATAAAGGAAGCAGTCACACGCTTTGACCTCAGGACAGCTCCAAAGTTGCTGGCAGTCAACCTTCCTTTCCTGAACAAATGCCAGTTTGGGTTGGTTCGCTGACCAGTGGGAGCCACCTGAATTGCCCTCTGTTGCTCTTTAGACAATGCCATGCTTGCCACAATTGCCTCGGGTCCCTGATGCGATTTGATAATTTCCGGAACAGTAAGTGTTTCCAAGCTGTAGTGTTCCTCTTCTGGCTCCGGGGAGAGAAGCCAAGAAATTCCTGAGAACCTGACCCCGAGTCTGTCCCTCAGCCAGTCACGATCTTCGGAGGTGGGCTCTCTTGTCAGCGGGTTAAATTAGTTATTGGTTTCAACAGTCACATTAAAACAGTTACTAAATCATCTTACTATCACCTAAAGAACATATCTAGGATTAAAAGACTAATGTCACAGCAGGATTTGGAAAAACATGCTTTTATCTTCAGTAGACTGGACTACTGCAATGGTGTCTTCACAGGTCTCACTAAAAAATCTATTAGAAAGCTGCAGCTGATTCAGAACACCGCTGCTCGAGTCCTTACCAACACTAAAAAAGTGGATCACATCGCTCCAATTCTGTATGGGCTCAGAACAGTCTCATAATACACGCATGCACACAGAAGGATTCACACAGGTATTTCATGATCCGCAAAAGGATTCACACTTGTGTTTTTCAATGCACACACAAATGTGTTCCGTTTCATATACATGTAAATCAAATCTTAATACAGAAAAAAGTTTTAAATGTGTATTTTAGATCCACACATATTTGTTTTCCATTTAGAACCTCTGAACCTGCAAACACAAACCGCTCTCTGTGCATGGATCGCTGTGCATTCGTGTGTGGGTTTTTTGAGACTCCCCTGACGGTCAGCCCAGCTCCATATACTGTAGACTGAGAGTTACGTCATCTCCGTTCACTCCAATGGACCACTTTTTTACAGCAATGGCGGATCGTGGAGCCTCTCAATCGTTCCCCGGAAGTTAGCGCCAAGGCTAGCAGAGCTGTAGAGTTGCAGCATAGCCCGTTCGTGACAGACTTTTAAAGGTAAGAAGAAGTTTAAAGATTTATATTGCGGATATTATCAGTACATCTGATTCAAATTAATATGTGTATTAAAGGATGTCAGATGATTATCCCTAAATTAGTAGATTTAGGGAACGTTTACAGATAACAGATTAAGCTAGGATACCATACCATAGTACCATACACTATACCATAGTGGTTGAATACACAGTATTAGGAAACACTTTATACTTACTGGACATGTTATACTCACTACATACTGTGTATAAAATATGACCAAGAATGTGAGACAACTTTACAGAAATTCATATCACATCTGTTACTGATGCCATTTGTCATACTTTGTTAAACTCACAAATAATAAAGTTCCATAACTTCAGTTGGGAACAAAGACCACACCTTATCTCCCCAAGGCAATTTCCCATCCAATAGGTGTGCTATATAGGTGTGTATAACCCTTCCTCCTGTCTGTTACTCCCTCTTTCAGCACAAGAACCAGAGGGGGATTCAATGGAGCCTTAATACCTGCACTGAGACCCTCACCCTGCACCCTGAGTCTCAACTCTCAGTGTTTTTCAAGCCTTTCCCTGTTTTTTGTATTAAACAAAACATTAAGCTTTCCCAATGGTGTGGTTTTCGTTTTGTGAAAAAGTGCAAATGCAGTGTTTGTATATAATAACCTCACATATTTTTTTGGTGTTGGTCGTGAAATTGCTCCTGCTGACTTGAGCCAGCCATTTTTTCCTCCGCTCTGTGTCAGTGGGGAAGCCGTACATTCGTACTCCTTTCTCGGAGCGATTTGAGCATCCCCAGGCAGCACAGCAAACCATGGTGGCGACTAGGAGGCAGCACAGCAAACCAGGACAACACGGAGGAAAAGGCACAGACAAACTGCATGATATGCTATTCAATGTTTATTGAATTCCATGTATTTGCAATGGATGTTCCTAAAACAACACATTTAACATCATCATCATCATGCTGCTGCTGCTGCTGCTGCTGCTGCTGCTGCTGCTGCTGCTGCTGCTGCTGCTGCTGCTGCTGCTGCTGCTGCTGCTGCTGCTGCTGCTGCTGCTGCTGCTGCTGCTGCTGCTGCTGCTGCTGCTGCTGCTGCTGCTAGTCCTTTGATAGTCAGCTGTCGGTCTCCTGTCCTTTCTGAAATCCATAAAGATGACATTAGTCATTTAGATAACTTGTGTCCTCAATTACCATGGGATTACTGAAACTACCATGAATTTAAGAAAATGGTAGAAATTAATCTAATCTGAATTTTGAAGCATTCCTTTAGATCCCCTCCCTCTAAATATATCAATAAACATTAGAAAGTGATGGTCCTGACTAGCATACAAGTTTAAGAAGATAATATTGGTTTTAAAGAATTCAAAGCTATAAATAAACAGCAACAGGCTCTTTAACCAAGGCACTGCCTAACATGTAAACTAGTTGTTCACACTAATCCTAATATTATCAATTAATATTAGCAAATTCTATTTTATTTTTTAAAACATATTGATGTAAATACATACACATATCGATTTGTTGTATAAATACTGCAAATCAAAACCTTTATTCACTAATAATTACCAAAAATCGTAGTTCTATCTCCTGTTATCGATGCATTCACATTGCCCGCCATGAACTTCCGGGGAACGATCCTCGTCTACATGAACCACGTGACGATAACCGTTTTTGGACTTCCGCTGTCGTAACTCTTCTATCTATATGGCGCTGGGTCAGCCGATTCGTACTTGTAATTTGTTCTATCTATAGCCAATCAGATGTCTCCTCAATTCTAAGCCAATCACATGAGCGTGCCCCCACGAGGGTAGATTTCTTGCGTTCATGACGTAGCGCTTCATGTACGCATTTTGCGCAATCCGGAGCTGACAGGTCCATGGAACCTGCCTGCAGGCGCTAATCTCAGGACACCTCCACTCTCAGTACATTGCCACTTTCCGAACAGGAAATGCACGCAAATACAAGCCTTTGTATTATTAAGGTACAGCTCCACTTTCTGAACCATTGATGAATGCTTGTGTACACAAAAACGGCAGGCAAAACCGTTTTAAATGTGTGTTTCCTGTAAAGCGAATACAGCTGCTTTATTTATGTCTGTATGAAGTTGTTGTGAGTGTGGAGGGAGCAGCTACAGGTTAGCTTAGCCTAATCGATCAGTGGCAGTGCACTACGAAACCAGTGCTAGACAGTGAACTGTCAACGGGGGGGAGCCCCACCGGTCATTATTAACAGGAGAGCTGGATCTGATCGATATGGACATAAACGCGAGTGAAGTATAACCGGACGCGAGAGAGAGATCAGATCAGCTGCTGAGTCATACGCAAAATGCGTATATGAAGTGTCATGAACGCAAGAAATCCTACCCACGTGGGGGCGCGCTCATGTGATTGGCTTAGACTGGAGGAGACATCTGATTGACTATAGATGAGATAAATTACAAGTACGAATCGGGTGAGCGTCAGGGGAGTCTCAAAAAACCCACACAAGAATGCACAGCGATCCGTGCACAGAAAGCAGTTTGTGTTTGCAGGTTCAGGGGTTTTAAACGGAAAACAAATATGTGTGGATCAAAAATACATATGTAAAACTTTTTCCTGTGTTTGGATTTTATTTAATTGTATATGAAACGGAACACATTTGTGTGTGCATTGAAAAACACAAGTGTGGATCCGGAAATACAAGTGTGAATCCTTTTGCGGATCATGAAATACAAGTGTGAATCCTTCTGTGTGCATGTGTGTATTATGAGACGGTTCTGAGCCCATAGTTCTGAAGTCTTTACACTGGCTTCCTGTGTGTCAAAGAATAGATTTCAAAAATACTGCTGCTATTTATAAAGCACTGAATGGTTTAGGACCAAAATGAATTTCTGACCTACTGCTAAATTATAAACCATCCAGATCTCTCAGGTCTTCAGGGACTGGTCAGCTTTCTGTCCCCAGAGTCAGAACTAAACATGGTAAAGCAGCGTTCAGTTATTATGCTCCAAATATCTGGAACAAACTCCCAGAAACTTGCAGGTCCGCTTACTACTTTTAAATCCAGGCTGAAGAATTTTCTTTTTGTTGCTGCTTTTAATTGAACTATTCATATCTTAGACTGCACTGTAACATTTATCCATGTATTTTTTCTTTTAATATTTATTTTATTAGCTTTTCTTTTTAATGACTGATTTTAAATGCCATTTTCTTAATGTCTTTCATTTTTTGTAAAGCACTTTGAATTGCCTTGTGTTGAAAAGTGCTATATAAATAAACTTGCCTTTCCTAATAAAGATTTCATCTGACACATACAATTGATTTGTTGATGGAAATGAATGTGAATAAATTAACTCTAGGTTAACGGTACTCTTGCTATCACTACTCACCGACACTATAAACCTTGTCCCTCATGCTAGCCCTGAAAACACCGGTAAGCACACCTTCATCTAGGCTACACTGTTACGTGTCCTGACTTGTAGTGGTTCTCTCCTCTATCTACACTCTTGTCATCTTTGTAAAACGATATCAGACTGGTAATTGACACAGCCATGACTTCTAGTTAAATTCAGTGTGGCTAAAATGAAAAGCTTTGTTAAAATATGCAAGCACGCGAAAGTCAAATTCAGCTTTATTGTCAAAAATTCTACATGTGTTATACATCCAGAAATATCGAAATATCGTTTCCCACAGTGTGACATGTATACATAAAACAAAACAAAAAGGGCCTAGATAAACGTGGTATACATTAAACAAAACAAAAAGGGCCTAGATAACCGGGGTATACAGTTTAAAATATTAATATATTTAAAGGGTTCAAAATGGTGAGGGTTGGCCTCCGCCAGGGCTGCGCTTTGTCACCAATCCGGTTTGTAATATACATGGATCGGATTTCGAGGCGTAGTCGTGGGGGAGGGGGTCTGCAGTTCGGTGGACTAAGGATTGCACTACTGCTTTTTGCAGATGATGTGGTTCTGATGGCTTCATCGGTCTGCGACCTTCAGCACTCACTGGATCGGTTCGCAACCGAGTGTGAAGCGGCTGGGATGAGGATCAGCACCTCCAAATCTGAGGCCATGGTTCTCAGCAGGAAACCGATGGACTGTCCACTCCAAGTAGGGAATGAGTCCTTACCCCAAGTGAAGGAGTTCAAGTATCTCGGGGTCTTGTTCTCGAGTGAGGGAACAATGGAGCGTGAGATGGGTCGGAGAATCGGAGCAACGGGAGCGGTACTGCAGTCTCTTTACCGCACCGTTGTGACGAAAAGGGAGCTGAGCCAGAAGGCAAAGCTCTCTGTCTACCGGGCCATTTTCGTTCCTACCCTCACCTATGGTCATGAAGGATGGGTCATGACCGAAAGAACGAGATCGCGGGTACAAGCGGCCGAGATGGGTTTTCTCCGCAGGGTGGCTGGTTTCTCCCTTAGGGATAAGGTGAGAAGTTCGGTCATCCGGGAGGGACTCGGAGTTGAACCGCTCCTCCTTCGCGTCGAAAGGAGCCAGTTGAGGTGGTTCGGGCACCTAGTTAGGATGCCACCTGGGCGCCTCCCTAGGGAGGTATTCCAGGCACGTCCAGCTGGGAAGAGACCAAGGGATAGACCTAGAACCAGATGGAGGGATTATATCTCTTCTCTGGCCTGGGAGCGCCTTGGGATCCCCCAGTCAGAGCTGGTTGATGTGGCCAGGGAAAATAAAGTTTGGGGCTCTCTGCTGGAACTGCTACCTCCGCGACCCGACCACGGATAAGCGGGAGAAGATGGATGGATGGAAAGGGTTCAAAATGCAGTTTCAGTGCAAGTCAGTTGAAACTATCTTAAGTTGGCGTGACGTTGAAGTCGTGCGACCCTGCTGCTGTACTGGCTTGTAGTTCGTTTATAGCATGACGTTGGCATTTCGCTTTTGGCGACTAGCTTTATGATTCAAAAATTGTAAAAGTAGGGTTGACATGTGGAGATTATCCGGCTGAACAAAACGTGATCCCTCTCTTAAATGTGTGTCAACCACAGACCTTATTTCGAGCTATTTTCCAAAATCCTATGGAGAATTTGAATTGTTTTTTCACGAAGGAACCGGAAGAAGTTTACTTCCGGGTTTTACGACGCGTCACTGCGGTGCATTTGATATATATCGCAGTGCAGCATGGTAGTATGGGTAAAGTTTGGCCAAAACAGTAGGACAGGCAAATCTATAAAGTGTATCACCGTATTCAAGCTGGGACAGGAATAAGCCAGAGACCAACCTTTTACGAGAAGAAGTTGAAAAACAACATTTAAGTCTATAAAGGAAACCAAGAGTGAATTTCAATTTCTTAGTTAGAACTTCAATGTGATGTTTAAAGTTTAGATTTCTGTCCAACCAAAAGCCAAAATATTTGTATGTATCGACAAACTCAACGGAGATGCCATCAGGGGTGTCAATGGAAAGGCAAGAGGATGCTGACTTAGGAGCAAACAGCATTGTTTTGGTTTTCTTACTGTTCAATAGCAGTTTTGAATCAATAAGCGCATGCTGTAGCATGATAAAATCTGTTTTTAAATTGGAAATGGCCATATCCAGAGAAGGAGCACATGAGTATACAATAGTGTCATCAGCATACATATGATAGGTAGAAAATTGCACCTGATTACAAATATTGTTTACATATAATAAGAAGAGCAAGGGCCCAGAAAATAGAGCCCTGTGGAACTCCCTTCTCCAAGGTGACAGGGTCAGAGACAGTACTACCCAACCTGACGCATTGAGTACGGTCGGTTAGATAACTTTGAAACCAGCAAATGGGGTTATGACCTAAACGAGACATCAACATAACATTAGACAGAATGTGGTGATCTACAGTGTCAAATGCTTTGGCTAACTCAATAAACAAAGCAACACAAACATATTTTTGATCCAAAGCAGCCTTAATATCGTCTAAGACTTTCAGGCTGGCAGTCACAGTACTGTGCTTTGATCTGAATCCAGATTGCATAGGGTTAAGGATGTTGTGTGAATTTTAAAAAAGTGTTAGCTGAGTAGAAACTAGGGACTCAAGAATCTTTGATAACACACAAAGATTTGAGATAGGATGATAATTATTCAACTCAGTGGGATCACCAGTTTTCAAGAGGGGCGATACAAGAGCTTGCTTCCACACAGCTGGCAGTGTGTGTGGACAGGGAGAGATTAAAAATATCAGTAACGGGTTGAGCTATAATCTGAGCTGCAATTTTTTAAAAGAAAGGATCTAGGCCGCCAGGCCCGGCAGACTTTTTAGGATCAATTGAGTGCAAACCGTGTAAGACTTCAGAGACCGAGAAAGAAGCTAAATCAAAAACAGGGGAGTTCATCTCTTGACTATGGCTGTGAGTACGACCAAGCAGAGAGTCATGACTTTGCTCATCAAAACTGTGACCAGCCTTTTTGAAGTGAGCATTAAAGGCATTAGACATATCATTTGTATCTGAAATATAATAATCACTGACCTTCAGTTTTTGAGGGAAACTAGAAACCTTCTTGTTCTGAAGTGATTTAATTGTTTTCCAGAACTTAGAATGGTCATTAAAACAATCAGTGGTTTAGCTCAGATAGTAATCAGCTTTAACTTTTTTAATAAGGGCTGAACATTTATTTCTGAGGACACGAAAAAGAAGACAGTCATCACTAGTGTTAGACTTTTTAGCTAAAGACCATTGCTTATTGCGATCATGAATGAGATCAGATAGTTCTCTATAAACCATGGAGTGTTCCTATTCTTAACTCTGAATTTTCTAAGGGGGGCATGTCTATTAATAATCGATAAAAAGTTATCAATAAAGAATTGGACCGCAACATCGACAGATGGAATTAATGCTACTGTATGAAGTGCCATTTAACCTCCGTCAGATCGTGTAGGAAAGCCTGCTCAGAAAAGGGTTTGAAGCAGCGCCTGAGCACAATAAGACCCTTGGCTTTGGGCAACTTAGTGCTCCTAACGCAAGCAATAGTGCAATGGTTAAAAATGTATGCATTGTATTATTGTGTCTGTTGCCTGTATGTAACAACCTCCTTTTGATGCCTGATATCTATTTTAAATGGTTAAAAAAACAGCCTCTCCAAATGTTTATTCATGCTTGGGAATTATGATTTCTGTTTGAATGTAACCTTAAATATAAAACTGGAGACTGATGTGAATGTCCACAAAATGTTATTTATAAGAAAGTATGGTATTGTTGGTATTTGGTTGTACATTTTCTTAAAATATTAAATAATACACCTGCATTGTATGAGCAGTGGAATATAAACCACTTAAAAAACCCAGTTGACTGTGGGAAAAATGACATAATATAAATGCAGACATGAATTTAGAGATATTTAAAATAATGATATTGAGATAAAAAGATGGTTCAAAAGAAATGGACCGAACCAAGGCAGTAAAAAAGACCAGAGAAAGACAAAGACCTCCATGTTCATAATCCTTGATTAAGTCGTTGAATTTGGAATTTGCCATTCACCATGTTAAACACTGGATTAAAGTGTCTTCATAGTTACATTTTCCATTTAATACATTTACATCAGTGGCATCTATACCATAAATGTTACATGCCTCAGATAAAGACATGTACAAAAAACTAAGTTGCACTTCACCTGGATGCAATATCAATAATTGGCTAAGCAAAGAAAAAGGCGTGCAAAAAAACAAATATAAAACAAAATACTTACTTATGTGGAACTTAGAACTTAACTCGAGCAACATTGATATCTAGATACTGACATATACTAGCTCATACAACTGACTCACAAACAACTAGTATGAAGATAATATGTTATATATAGGGGGAACATAAGGTCCTTGTGCTTGTAAATACAAAGAAGCATGGTCAACAGTTACTGAAAAAGTATAGGGTTAACAACATTACATATGAATACCACAGAAAACAGCTGGTATTTTTTCGTCATGCATTGGTGCTTCAAGTTAGAAATACGAACTGAACAAGAGGTTTCTTTGTGAACTGTCCACTGTTCTGACTCAGAAACTCAAGTGCTTATTTTAGAACCTCTTTCTCCTTTAAAGCCACAAAGGCAGAGCATGTCTGAATAAACAAGGCCCTGCTTTTTCTACTACATGAACAGATATGGTGAGCAGTTAAGACTCTGATCCCTAACAGCTGTTCCTGCATTAGATGGGATCAAAGTATTCCCTCGACGGTAAAGCACAACGTCGGTTCACATTCTTTAACAAGGCCGATTACACCGACCCTAATGCACTGTAACTGCCAACTCAAACATCCCAGAGAGTGACTCCTAACAACTGCATGTTAGACAGAAAATCCCCAAATGTATTCTGATACTTACTTGTATCACTTCATTATTATTCTATATCTGTGCCACTAGGTGTGTCAGTCAGGCTGCATTTGAAGGGAAATCTTGTGGGTAATAACATTTATTAAAGCAGACATTACAAGCCTCCCTCTCACACCTTAGACCAGAGACAGCAGTGACAACCTGAGCTGATGTCTATGTCACCTTTTACTGCACCAACACTCATTGTGTCAGCAGGGCCCAGGAAGGGAAGCTTCAAAGAGCCAAGCAGAGTGGAAGTGCATGGATGTGTGTGTGTGACACTTTGTGTATTAAACGCGTGGTTTTTTAATTATGTCGTTAACAGAGTAATGCAAAGCCGGCTGTTACAGAAAAGGCTTCACTTTTTATTTTTTAATTTATTGAGACTATTATTGGACATAATTTAAAACAATCTCAGAGAGAAAAAAGGACTGTAAACTCAATATATTGTGCTTTATAAATGTAATGTATCATTATTATTATTATTAAAAGCATCAATAATGGAGGAGATCACATTTTTCTAAATAGGCATATCTTACTTTTCATATCATCCATAGGTTATTTGATTGAAATAATGTTATACTGGCTTGAGAGAGAAATTATATTTACTGGGAAATCATAGCAGCCATACACCATTAGTGTTTGATCCTGATCTGTTGTTCCCCGTCAACTAAAAGTCTTTAACTGAAACACGAAATTAGACAGCTATTTCATAAAAAGTCCTTTATTAAAAAATGCCATTCTCTGTGCCTGTGTGTGTATGAGTGCACAGTTTGTGGGTACAACCGTGTTTGTGAGCTAGTTATTTATAGTTGGAGCTAATGTTGTGAGGCTCCATCCCGAGAGATCCCCAATTATGATGGAATTTAGAAACCAGAAGCTATCTAAAATAGTGCTAAGAATAGACTGACCTTACACATAATCCATTCTCCCAGCATAAATGCAGACATATCACCAGAAGACACACACACACACACACACACACACACACACACACACACACACACACACACACACACACACACACACACACACACACACACACACACACACACACACACACACACACACACACACACACACACACACACACACACACACACACACACACACAGACTCTCTCTCTCTCTCTCTCTCTCTCTCTCTCTCTCTTTCTCTCTCTCTCTCTCTCTCTCTCTTTTCCCTCCAGGAATGCCTTTAGAGTGTTAAGAGCAGACACCGTTTGTAGGCAGATGTCTTTGCAGTAATAGTGGAAAGTATAATACATTATGGATCTAGCCACCTGTGCTAATACTCCAAGAGGCTCTTGTGATAGAACACGGAATTAAATCACAGAGCAATATTTGTGTCTTGCGTACGAGGGATTGGAAACAACCAGTGAACCTACAGCCATTAAGTGCTGTGAACGTTCAGAAAAATAGTAAAGAAATCCAAAAATGTTTGTGTGGGTATGTAATGCTATCGAGTCATCATGTCTGAATTATTTAACTTTGAAAAGCAACTCCACGCTATGATATCTTGTAAAAAAGTACATTGTTACAGAAAAATATACATAACTTACTTAAACTTCATAAAAATAAGCAATGAGACCACTAATGATAATGTTGCTGTGAGTTCATGTTGGATAAAGCAGACGGACACACAGCGAGGCTCTGAGACTGGCGCTGGGGTTTAGACTGAATTTGGAGTTGGAACAGGATTTGAGTTTATGGTGAGCTTGGATGTTTGCGTGTTAGCCTACTCTGCAATCTTCTTACCCCTCAGAGACTCTCTCCTGGCTTCATCAACCATCTACCTAACCTTCGACAATGGGAATCAATTAAAAGGAATTGTAACGTTTAAAACACTCCACTCGTCAAAAAAGCAGCAACAGAAAAAGACAGAAAGAGAGAAATAAACAATGTTGCGAGGCAGACTGATGGAAGTGAAGGCATACTGTAATTTATATTTAAAGAGGCTCACTCACGCATGTCTAGTGTGCCTGCCTCACGGCCACAGCACTTCCTTTGCTACTGTAAACTCCTTACAGAGCGGGTCCTTTGATCCTTGAACAGCAACAGGCGTCCTTAAGGCTATAAAACCAAACTACCTGAACACACACAAACCTTTATGCACACACACAAAAGCGCACACACTCAGAAATACATACAAGTTCTGATAACTGTCACTGAACATGACGTGTCAACTGAGGACGTGCATTGACCTTGTGATTCTCTTTCTGATGCACAGCATTAATTTTGCAATTGTACGTCTAATACACTAAGTAAAACTACTACCAGCGCTAATATGAATACTCCTTCCTGGAACAAAATTAATTAAAAAAATTATAATAAAGGTTTGAAACTAAAAAATGTTTGGGGGGGGGGAAGCAAGGAAACGCTAAAAGAACAGTGACTCCAGATGTGTAAAGGCGTGATTTAAAATCCAATATAGATGAAAGTAAATAAGTTGGTCCCCAGGCAGATCATTTTACTGACTTAGAGCGCCGATGGCAAAACACTAATGGGTTAGACAGAATACATTAGTAAGATACATTTGACAAGCAACCAGGGGACTACTTAAGCAATAAATTATTGAGGGAAAATTTGCTGAAAACAAAGTTAATTGATTCGTTTAGAAGATAACAAATCTTTGATTTTTATGTGCTGTAAGTCAAAGCAAAGGTCACATGGTTAGGCACAAAAAACGTTAAAGCGAATGTGAAGTATGCCATATACATATTTCTTGCTTGCCCTCTTTTCATGATGTGAGGTTGGTCTGCATTTAGATGATAAACAGTACAAGAAGTGATCTTTCCCATAGAGGGCTGATAGGAATGGTGAGACTTCTGTTTAAAAGGAAGTGGTCCCAAATGTCCTTCTCTAGTCTAGAGGCATGTCAAGTCATTTCCAGGAGATCCTGAGCTGTAAACAAGCCAGACAGGAACTATAATCCTTCAAACGTGGTCTTGGTCAACAATTGGTTCCAACTGACAACTGGGTCCAACCGACTATGGACATGCCAGAAATTCCTTCACCAGGCATGGTCAACTCAACAGGCGCCTTTCAAAATGAACCAGTAACAGTCCCATTTGAGTTTGGGATATCTTAGCTCCTGGCTCTAGTTTTCTGGCACATGTTAAACTTCTTGTATTTGTCATCTTATTATTGGGTTCGAGGTTCATGGCCACATTGAAGGTGAGTCAGAATATTAAAAGAGACTAGAAGTGTGAATTCAGTCCCTAACAAATGTTGCTGAACATGCAACATGGCACCATGTGTTTATGAAGATATATAAGTACCTCATTGACCTTAAGCAGAGAGGTGAGCAGGGCATTGCACAGTGAGTCAGGGGATGCCTTCTTCAACGAGTATGAGAGTCAATTAAACCATCCAGATATTAGATAAAGGTGTGATATTCCAAACTGCTGTTGAGAACACAACTAGGGGATTGTGTGCACCCAAATCCCGCCATACTTTTCACATTACGCATTTCTGGAAAAGGACAGAATATAGAACCTTACTCATTGTATAGGTCTTCAGCTGGTGCTGTGCGTTGCAGTGGGGCAAACTCGTTTGTTTGTCAATCTCCTGCGCAGGCTCCAGCTCCTTCCCCACCAAGAAAGTGACAGTCAGAATCCAACGGTCAGTCTTCCATAGGGACCACCTGTCGCCCAATTGGCATGGCACTAAAACAGAACGCCCATATGGTGCCCTTGCATTGTTTTGAGCATGACCAGGCCCAGTGATTATGGTCTTGCCTGCAAGCTCCTCTTACAGGTCTGTCTGAAGAAGGGGGCCCAAGACAAGGTCACTCTGTTTAGGCCAATAAGGGTCTTGGAATAGCCTTCTCCGGCCTCTCTCTCCTTCTCTAGAAATTAGTCTTGGGGTACCCTGCCAGGTTTCTAGCTGTCCCTCACAGCATAGCTCATGGGGTCAAACAAACATCTCCACATGAGAATATGGTAATTTATAGATAGTGGTTCTGTGAAATTCTCATAAAGTCCGCAGACCACCTGTCTGTAAAATGTAAGGAATTTAGTTTTCTGTATTTATATTGAAACATTATTTAGATTTGTATATCCAGTTCTCTGGTATTTGTAACACGGTGGCTGCCCTGGCCCTTAATGTCCAAAGAGTGTGAACACTTTCTGAGGTGACAGAAGGGACACATGAACAGGCCAGAGTGACACCTAATAGATCAGGTCTTTACGACCTCGAGTTCAGAGATGAGAAGGAGACCTGCTGCGGCCAGAAGTCCTTCTCTCTCAGGCCTGCAGCCCTGACCTCCACAGGGAGCGTGTCATTAGGGCCCATATAAACTTTTGAAGTAGTGAGTCCAAGGAAAGGCCAGGTATGTAAGGCAATAAATTGTGACTTTAAATGCAAACACAAAAAGTGAAAGAGTGCATGACCCCCGACACAGAGATGATGAATACTTCTGAACAGTTATGTCTTCTGTTCTTTCCTCTTGGATGGATACCTGCCAACCATAACTTATTGCTTCCCACTATTATACTCAATAAGAATGAAAACTAAAGGGCTTCTTTGAAGTTATATTTTACTTGAGTCAATAAATTCATGCCAATTACTCAAGGAAGCTCAGCACAACCACAAACTAATTTTGACATTTAAAATGATAGGGAAGAAATTCTGCAACCCTTCGTCATCAGAGCAACTATCTTAACCATAGCTTAATGTGATTCATTATGAGATCTGTAACGTGCTCAAACCTATTTGGGTGTGAGACATTTTTCCTTGAAAAAGGAGAGATGTTGTTGCGATTTCCAAAAGGGTGAGTGTGCATGCACATTTTCATAAACTATTTCAGAGTGCATACCAAGGAAAGCCTGCTATTCTAAGAGTTTATAGCTCCCTCTCATGTCCGGTGGGTGACTGACAGCAAGAGGCAGGCAGAGGGTGTTTCTCCATTGCATCTGGGCCAGGAACAGCTGACTGGTTGGGATCTAATTGCTCTCAAGTGAGGTCAGCAGGAGGCATTTATCTAAGCAGAGTGCACAGCGACAGGGGAAGATGCACAGAGTCAGCCTGCCAGAATCAGACAGACATCCATGGGAATTGGCAGACGCTCCAAGCTCTTGCTTACCTCTACTTCATCACTGTGCTTGGTTTACAACTGAGACGACAGCTTTAAAACTACAGAGGCTTCAAATTAAAACTCTCTCTGGAAGGGAACACATCTCCGACAATTCGTGTCATCACTCAGAGCACATGTAAGTCATTAAACTTTGTTTTTGTTTTTACAGGAAAAGCAGCACAGTTTGTTTGTTTGTTTGTTTGTATATATTCTGATACAGATGAGATTACAGACCATAGTCTTGTAAAGTAATCCAACAATGTTGTTGCAATACGTCTGTTGTGGGTCTATGAAAGGGAGCAATTTGCCTGAATTTTTAGATATTGCTGGGATATGTACAAAACGTATTTGTATCAAACACAAAATATTAGATAAAGGAAAGTGTTTATTTGAACGTTGCTATACATTTTGGTCGATCCTTGTTATAATTTACAGAATTAATTGTTTTTTTTATGACTTTTTTTAACAAAAAATAATTCAACATGTAAGTGTATCTCTGAGTCTAATATTTTCCAACTGCATTAGCTAGAATCAAACCAGTTTACTTTATTTTCACAGCGACATCCTGCGTAACATTTGCTGAGCTGGATTATGAAGTCTCTTGTCGGACTATGTTCTCAAGAGGATGGAGCAGTCTACGCAGAGCGTCGCTGAGGACTAAAGACATATCATTGCATAATACTGTCACCAGTATTGTTCAGAGCACTCTCCAGCTTCAGCCAACCCCAACAAGCTTCACAAAGTCTCCTCCACAACCATCTCGTCCCAACGTAATAGGAATAACTGCAACAGGATCCGGAGGTCTCAACACAAGCATTATAGTCAGGGATCAGGGGGTCACTGGGCTGACGGATAGCGCACAGATCTCTATCTCACATTTAAGTATGTTGTTCATTGACCCCCACTGCATTGTATTATAATGCGCAAATGGATGCTGACATGGAACCTTCAAAATCTGTTCTCGGGACTGTACCTGCATGCCATCTTCTTGTTCGGCAGCGTGTGTGTGGTCTACAGTGACTGCACTCCAGAGCAACTTGCCGCCATCATGAACTGCTCCAAACACGAGCGCCACACCAGGAACTACGACTACATGGAGGGAGGAGATGTGCGCATCCGACAGCTGTTCAGCCGCACGCAGTGGTTCCTGACAATTGATGACAATGGCAACATCAACGGGACTCAAGATCCCACCAATTGCTACAGTAAGGATGACTTTTCAAATTATAATACCAATGGTACATTATGAGTTCCAATTATTATCAATAAAAAGCGAAACAAATTTGCAAGAATATATATTCCAAATATACATTTACTTAAATGCAGGTATGAAGTTATTCCTAGAATATGAAATGGTATGATTCTGGTATTGCAGAGTTTAGTTGTAAGATGTTTCCAGTAAAAGCCTTTGGCTTGTCAAGGTGACAGAAGAACGTGGGAGGTGTTATTATACAGAGTTCTCCAAAGAGTAATCAGTGTTAATGGGTCATGAGTCTCTGTTTGAGCAGCCAAAGTGACAGAGGTAAAATGAAGCAGGTTGGGGCTTTGGCTTGTTAAACCATAACACCATCTAAACACAGGCTGTAATTAAGTAAACTGAAGGGCCATGGAGCCTGTTGGGTGCCAGGATCCTGTGACCTCACACTCACACTGCAGCAGACTCACTTTTGTTCTGCTTGATTTACTCTCCCAGAAACTAACACTGTCAGAATGAGGTCTGGGACAAAGAACTGGCATGAATATTAGAAATGGAAAATGTGTTGATATCAACCTTATGATGAATGTCTCACACAGAGACAGCCACGGTACTGTGTTTTGAAATATGTCCAATAAGCTTGCTATTTCAACACTGAGTGACTAATTTTATTTGATAGTCATTACCTTTGAATTAAACACAATTGTTGCATGTTTCTATTAGAGCCAATGTCAACCACTGAATATCTCGGCCACGGTGAGGATGTTTTCAAGTACTTATCATTTCCTCCTATCTGACAGTGTGGCTGTGACTGGAATGTTGGCTTGGCGGGGAAATGCCTCAAAGTGGATGAAAAACTGCTTGTGTAACAATTGGCAACAAAAGACAGAAAAAATGACAACCATGCCTGACAGTCGCACGCTAAAAGCACAAAAAAATGTAACAAACAAGCATTTGAAAAGACCAGATATATGTGTTCTAAATCAGTGAGTAATTCTTTTTTGCACGCAGTGAACAAAAATTATTGAAAAGCTGATTGCTTGAACTGCTTGTTTGTTTTTTTACAAAAAGAGAAAGCATAAAAGAAGAAACCAAAATGAGAAACTTAGAGCTGAATTATTTTTGGCAGCTACATTCCAAGTGCCTCTACAACTAAAATATAGACTTACTTCCAGTAAACTCATGTCTTGAACGGCACAAGTTTTTTTACTTCTAGCTTTTGTATGTGTTATATTCTCAAATCAAACAAACACATGTTAGATTTAAGTAGCAGATACATTTCCAAACACGATACTAAATGGTAACTACCAACATATGTACGTCTGTGTCCAAGTGAAAGGCGATGCGCATGTTGTGATCACAAACATGTGATAATGATTTCAATAAAAAGTTAGGCTCAGCCACAGCAAAGAGAAGATAAACAACTTCGAAATAGGCCATCAACAACTCCCAAACCACATAAACAATTGGAAAACAAGACATTTGAAGACTATATGAGAGAGTAGTAATATGTTATATTTCTCTACTAAATCACTCAGATTGAAAAATAAAAGACCTGGTGTCAGGTGCAGAAGGAAAAAAAGGATTGGATCTTCAACCTGCTACTTGTTTACAGTCATTTGATAAATGACACACTGACATACAGGTAATCTGATGAAAGTCTGAAGTATTCTGTCGTTTCGGTGAAGATGAGGATTTACCTATAGTATGAAGCAGTCAATTTTAATCTTAACATCGCAACATCCTTTCCAGGGGATGAAAAAATAGATTCAAACACTGTTCAGAGAAAACAGGATTAGGGATTACCCAAAAGTCAGTTTACTTAGCCAGAGGCTCAGCAAGTGATGACAAATCTGTTCAAGCCGAGGTTAGTTTATCTGCGTCAGAACCAATGTTAACAATATGTGTGCATCTGTGTGGAAATATGTGCCACCTTTCACAGTAGACAAAACAACCAAAATGGTTAAATGTTTTATAACAACAATACAACCATTAAGACACACTAAGAACAAAGTCATTCCAGTGCGATCCCTGCTTATTACATTTGATTAAAAGTTCATCAGGAATTTTACGGTTCACTGACTGTTAATGTTCACAAATGAAGGTATAGCTCTAATAGTGTAATTTTAAACCTCACATTTAATCATAAAACATTAAATCTAATAGGGGGGTAGAAAAGCAGGGTGCACCTTTTAAGGGAAGTAATATTAAGTCAAATATCAAGTGCTAACAGAGCCCGAACAACATTTTATGTTGGGGACTCTGACATCTGTTAGTGATCTAGCAAACACTAACATGCAGCATGCTTAATGTCCATCTGAACTGCCTTAATAGAGGTCTCCCCTTTTCTCTTCCTCCCAAATTAAATTATTTCTGCAATATGTTACAAGGTTTTTATCTAACCTGAAAATATATCATATGGACATTGTTGATGTATAACTTTCGGACTTCAGTAAATGTTGAATAATTCCCCTAAGCAAACCTATAATAACCTTACCTTTGTAAGGTTTTTTTCTTCATTTCAGATTTTAAAATGTTTCTCTTTGGTCTGATTTGTTTAGTTTTATTTGCATCTTCTCCAAAAGCATCTAGCGTTAAGACATTACATTTATATTGTTTCGTTGTAGGGACTAGTAATATTTGATTCAATTAACAATTTCAGAAATACCTTTGTTTATACTGCACTGTATTTCCAAGAAGTGTAATGAAACATTTGGTACCCACCAGAAGTTCTTTAACAAAATAAGAAGAAATAACAAACCAAAACAATTCAGTGCAAGTTTACTTTCCCACAGAATTGAAGAGCAGGCCTAAAACGTAGCGTGCAAAGCTCATTCAAGGAGGTAGTTTCCTCAATCCCAGGAGAAAGAGGCCTAATCTGTCTCCCATATGTGGCATGGCATAGGTTGTGGTTTGTGTAATAGCCACCCAGGCCATTTTACAACGCTTGAATAAAGCCAGAGAGACCACTGGCTGATTAACCACAGGAACTACCGTCTAGCTTGTTAATGAAGATGGATGTTGGACACAGCACAGAGCCACAGTGAAGGCTAGATGTTGACACGTTTTATCTATCCTGTAATACAGTATGTCGTGTTTTATTAACTGTGCAACTGTCTGGCAGGTATCCTAGAGATCAGGACAGTGTCTGAGGGGGGCATACTGGCTATCAAAGGTGTGAAGAGTCAGTACTACATAACTATGAACAAGGCTGGACAGCTGCAAGGCAAGGTAATACTTTCCTCTTTGAGAGGCCACACACTGTTCAAGATAATACACAATCAAGCAAATATAAAACAATAATTTCAGAACATACATTTGAACTAATGAAGCACTTACAATAATGACATTCAAATATTTTTTTCAAGCTTTGATATTTGTCTTATCCTTTACAGAGGCTCTACAATGAAAACTGCAACTTCAAGGAGGTTTTCCTAGAAAACTACTTCAACGCTTACTCCTCTGCAAAGTGGACTAAAAATCGCAAAGAAATGTTCATAACTCTGTCTCAGAAGGGAAGGCCGATGCGAGGAAAAAAGACCAGGAGGGAGCACATAGCGTCTCACTTCATCCCTATGAAGTGCAGGGAGGAGGAGAGGAGAGTGGACTGAAAAGGCTGACGACTGATCAGTCGCAGATTGTGTATGATTTCAATCACATATTATATATGTTACCAGACACATGTAAACTCATTACCAACATCACGCTCCACTCTCCTCTAGGTGCAGGTAGTTATGTAATGTCTAATACATGTTGTCAATTCCATAAGATAAGGCATTATATATCAGATGAGCACATTGAGCTATTCCAAACATTCTCAAATAAAATGTTAAAACAAGGAAATATTTGTAACAGCCTTGAATGAAACACAAACTGTAAAACCACTAAAGGCTACTTATTGTTTGTTTCTTTTTAGTTAAATATTATATTTCCTCATATAACAGTTGAGTGTTTTCTTATAAAAACGTACAATGTATGATACACAGTCAAGACTGTATCCTTTTCCAAAGATGATCTTCACCCAGCCAGAGGAGGAGATCTCTATGATCAACAGAAAAGCCCACGATGGAGATTTGGCTTGATCAAGAAGTGCTGAAGCAAGCTGGACTTGTCTTTTTTTACTGGTTGTGCTCAGAGCACACAAAACAGAGGCAGGATAAACTACAAAGCATGTTGAGTAAAGTTAAGAGTGTGTAGGACAATCTGTTGTGGATGATCTGTTTTGAGGACCAGACTGGTCAAGTGCATGGTTGCTGCTCACTGATTCCCTCTTCATTATCAAGGTGTGATTTTGAAATGCTAAAGTATTCTGCTGCTGCTGATAAAAATATCCAGATTAAAATACAAAGTGAACAACGTGTTAAATGTGTATGCTATGCAGCCTCTTCTCTTCAAGTTGATAACCCTGTACATTGTACTGTAAGTAAATATTCCTTCTTGCAGACTTTTATTTTACTCTGTGTTAAGACATTCACATTTTAACCAAGACAAGACATTCATCAGGTCAATTTATTTTCACGACATATACGGTAATCAACTCATTTCAATCTCAAAAGATGACTCACTCTTATCATTTATGGTTGTAAGTTATTTGTATAAATCAATTAAATGATATGCTAGACTTCAAGAGTGTCCCTTTTCCTTATAATGTGAATTTTCTACTCTTATTATTCTTCTTGGATTGCTGGTGGGTTCTTTGACCACTAGGGGGTATAAGAGACTCTAAAAATCAAACAACTAGCTTATTAAGTCATTTTTGTCACATGTCTATGGCAAGCCATTTGAGTATTTATTCAATTTCCTTGATATCAGACGGCAGCGGCCTACACTAGTTGGCTCTTTGATTTCACTTGTTAGATATATGGTCAAACTAGTTAGGCACTCTGCTTTACTAGTTAAATAAAACATTACACTAGTCGCTCTTTTTCAGCAACTAGTGGCACTTTTGTCCGACTAGTTACCACATATACCTTACTAGTGACGCCAGGAGCAGCACTAGTAACGCCAAAGTCCCAACGTGTAAGCTTTTTGATGAATTAGTGACCTCTGACCTCTGACCGTACTAGTGACGCTAAAAGTCTTACAAGTTAACTAGTGAACTGCAAAAGCTCTGACATGTTAACTTTTGTTAACACACAAGAAGCACAACTAGTTAACTAGTGGCATACATTTGTCTGCACTAGTTAACTAGTGTCAGCCTACTTGCACCAAGCACCCAGGAAGTGCGCTGGACTGGAGGAAAATATTTGTTGTGTCCAAACGGCGGTACTGCAAGTCCGTGATGTCCCTGGACCCGGAAATACTTTTTCCCATTGACTGATATTGGGAAAGAGACGTCTGTAAATCGTTAGATAATTATTTTTTAACCAAATAAACAACCCGGTATTAACATTTGTATAGCCCTTATTAAAAACATTAGGTCTTCAAGTTGTAAAATGTGCTAATAACGTTATTCTGAGAGTTATTGTCCTCGGCATTATGAACGTGCATCTAACAGTGTGAGCTCGGGGGCGGGGCTTAAGGGGCAACTCAACTGCGCATGCTCTATGAGCACACATACGGGTACTTTTGCTCTGACAGCCAGGCATGATGGGTAATCTGTGACGTTTCGCTCTCTCAAAAGTTGGGCCATTTTGTCCTCATGCGCCAATGAGCAGCTCTCGTAGGAAAGAACGAGACCCCGCCTCCGACGTTGTATCCAGTTCTTATTATCCATTACCTTTTTGCAATTTCCACAAGCACTTTTTCCTGTCTGGGTTAGACAATTTTGTGAAAAACATCTGCACTCATAAACGTGTTAAATGTTCTACCTTTAGTCAGCACTAAATCATTTCACACCAGCAGTATGCGCAAATAATTCAAATAATCGTAAACCATGTTATTCAACATTAATGTGAAAAACACGACATATGAAACATTACTTTATTCTGCCACGTATTAAACTACAGAATAAAGTCCAGAGCACTGCAGTGAGATTAAGAGAGAATTGCTTTCTGCTGACACACTGATCAAAATGTAACACCACCTCAGAAACTCAATAAATCAGATTTGAGAAATAAACACATTTTTCTTTTAACCATTTAAATGCCAACCATTAAAAAGGAAAAATGACCTTGTTTTTCAGCAACTTTTTAAATATCTGTAATCTCAAGTGATCCCAAGTAGTCCTCAATTTTGGGTTTATGATTAAACAGAATTATGCAACAAGTACAACTATGATCTGTTCGATTAGTATTCTAACCTAATTATTTGAATTAGGCTTATTTAGCCTCTATGTATCATAAATAAAACAACTTGTTTTATAAACGTAAGTATCACAGCAGTCCTCTGGAGATATTAAGCAGTCCATTTCCAAGATAAACTGGTTCAATGACAGGATAATCAAATCTGTTGATGTACTTTAAAAAAGATTAAATCAATTGGGAAGAAACATTTGGGGAAATGTTAGTGTCCTTGGACAATCCTCAACACATAATATGCATTAGTAAGATCACTCAAACTGATAAGGGAGGTTGAGAGATGTGGCAATACAAGTCAAGGATACTTACATAAAAATATGATGGAAGATACAAATACATCCACATTGGTTTAAATGTCCCTTTAATTCTCTAGAGTTTAAATTGTAAAAGTGGAGTATTGTCAGTGCAGAAAAAAGATTACAGACATATTGGCAGGCTGTCTTTATACCACACACACACACACACACACACACACACACACACACACACACACACACACACACACACACACACACACACACACACACACACACACACACACACACACACACACACACACACACACACACACACACACACACACACACACACACACACACACACACACACACACACACACACACTTTACCTTTTGACTGAGTCCACATCTGGCTTGGAGAACCCCTTTCAGATAGACAGTCAAATTGAGAGAGCAAACCCCTGAAATACATCAACCCAAACAACATCTGAGCAAGGTGAAGGCTTCTGCCAAGTCACGCAAAGTTAGTCTTAGCAGATAATTTGTAACATGCTCAAAATGTAAACACATTTCAGACTCAAGGCTGTGTATTCCCAGCAGGAGAGGCTGAAGCCAAAGAGACTGTCATAGACATGGAGAAAGAGACCAAGAAAAAATACGCAACACAGGCACGGCAGACACATAAATTATACTTAAAAGGTGTTCCAAGAGTCACAGATTTTTGTTTGATAAATTGCTCCTGAAATCACAAATCCTCTTACTTTTTGTTTCAATACTTTGTTTTTCTTTTGTGCATAATCGGGGATTCCCGAGCATTTTTTCTTCCTCTGCTTGGCATTAGAGTTATCAAATAGAAAATTATAAAACAGACTTTCACCTATGATATTTCTTTACAGTAAAACATATTGCCTTGTAATGTTGACACTGAATGTTTGCCAGTAGATTGTTTTAAAAGCATGTTGAAATAGACGTTCTATATGCTTTTATTAATAATGACATGTCGGTCATTGTTTAACAGATGCAGTCTTAACTTAGGATCAAATAGGTTACTTATAATCCATAATTACTAATAGCACATCAACAGTTACATTTGTCCATTTCAAGCAAAACTAAAATACAATTTTACAAATTATAATATCACTTTAGAATAGTGTTATTATTAACATATGTTTGAAGGACCTCTTGTTATAAATGACTATATTTGACAATGATGTACTATTTACTGCAATGTTTTAAAACAGCAGTGCTACATTTGTATTTGTGTGGAAGCGTGAACAAAGAAAACCATATGTCGCCTAAAACAAACAGCATGTGCAGATGAGGGTAATGTCTACGGCCTTAAAGAAAAAGTGAAGAGAGAGAAGATAAACAGGAAGAGAGGCTGGGGAGTCTCGTGCGATGTGGAGAGGTGGTCTTGGGGCAGCGGGAGACAGGGGAGGCCATGAGAGGGAGGAGGAACACGCAGCTGTACTTGATACATTTCAGGGTCGTAAACCTTTGTTTCCCAGAGGAAATCTGTGGTTATGCCATAAGTGCAATTCTGTGTAGGGAACCTTTTGTACGGAACCCCCTGGAAAACCAGAATGTTATGAAAGAGGGTCAGGACCTCCGCACCTCAACGCAATATCCAATTTTTTTGTATTTATACAGAGAGATAATAACCATTGATTTAATTAATAATGTTCATTATCACCGACAACATTAACTACTTATTCAGTTACCAAACTTAAGAAGGAGAAGACAACTTCTGGTTTGTAAAGGTCATTTTAAATAAGGCACATTAGGGAACTATTGTGGCAACCAACAAATACAACAAATGTCTAATTTTAACACAACAGGAGAAAATGATTAAAGACTTAAATTATACCTGATTATTGTTGTGCTGTAGAAGCAGAGATGTCTTTGTTCTATTACAGGCCAAAAATTGAATGTCAATCGTGAACAAGGATCTGCTACTGTATAAGAAACACAACTAAAAGATCTCTTTAAAGCTGATCTGTTTTTATTATGGGCTTTATTAGACATAATAACAATAAGACTAGTGATAAAAACCTTAGTATTTGTATGTAAACTGTTTGATCCCTGGCTCAGATGTAATCCATTCACAGAATTGCAATACCAAGAATTTGGCCAGTAGACGTTTTTGTTTTGACTGCATGAAATGCTTTGAAACAGTTTTCAGCAGAGTTTCTTCATATTGCTTCCGAGAGCATAACTAATCACTAATCATAATTGTGTGTGTCTTCAACATTGTATACAGTTGAGTTCCAGAAGCGAGAACAATCAGTGAAGTGACAACCTAACTCGTGGATCAATAATGTGCTGCAGACTAATATGCAAGCTCTAAGGCATTGGTTATCAACTTAAAGGTCCCCTATTATACTGTTTAACATCAATATATTATAGGTCTCAAATATATACAAAACATTTCTCTGAAGTGTTTGGATCGAAATACAAAATCAAAACATATAATATATTATTCTGAAATGTTTGCATAATTAGTACTTTTACTTTTGTCACTTTACATTCAGATGGTCATACTTTTGAGTAATCTTTTGAATGCAGGACTTTTAATTGTAACAGAGTATTTCCGCACTCTGGCACTTCTACTTTTACTCAAGTGCAAAATCTGAGTACTTCTCCCACCTCTGATACAGGTATGCTCGTACAGAAGAGATCTTCCAACACAATGATAAGGATTAAGAAGTTATACCATTTTTAAATAGCTGCTAAATGAGAAGTGTGCAATGTTTTAAAAACGTACTTATCTGTCCAAAAAATATAGGCCAACTCTACAAGAGAATTCAAGTTTTTTTTTCCAGAGTTTGAGGCCCTCTGCCTTTCAGATGCTGAGAGAGTAAAATAAAGTATGTTGAGTATTGCAGTTATTTCTGGGCCTGGGAGTTTGCATTATTCTTTGTAAGTGTATTGCCTATTTTGAAAAGTTAACATCTGAGGACCTTTCGTATCAAAAGAGGAATGCTGGCATTAGCACACTTTGTAACCCTTCTGCTTTATTATGGTTACTTGGAACTATATTCTATATTCTCTAACATTCCTAATGATGACTCTGGACAGCCAGGTGTGTGGATTATCCAGAGAAAACTTGACATGTTGTTGAAAAGACATGCTGTTTTTTTATGAGTGTGTTTGGTGTTTTGATCCCCACAAAGGAACTTCTCTTTTAATCACTTAAAGAGGTATCCTGCTAAATAAAAATGAAGGATGGTTTGCATCACAAGGCCACTGTATCATTAATCTTGAAAGGTTTTGATTGAGCCATGCTGTGTTTTCGTTTTGGTTTCACAATGGATGCTTAGCAGATTTTCCGTTTGGCTAAATATTATTTCGGGAAAAAATCAATGGGTTTTTAGTTGGTTTCCTGATCCATGACGCAAATGTACATACACAATTGCTTTTAGTATACACTATATTCTACTATGGCAGGGTTCTCCCTTAATCTCTACACCAACTAAAGGTTGGGTTTTGTGTGGTTAAGGAAACCAAAAAGTTGGGCAGGTCA
Organism: Notothenia rossii; assembly: GCF_949606895.1. Classification (NCBI taxonomy): domain Eukaryota; kingdom Metazoa; phylum Chordata; class Actinopteri; order Perciformes; family Nototheniidae; genus Notothenia; species Notothenia rossii. Next base: position 26,148,064 of record NC_136904.1, read on the forward strand.
TCCAGTTGCCCTTTGGATCCAGGGAATGATCCTGAAAATACGATGCTGTCTTCTTGGGCCAAGCGGCCTGGACACGGTTAAAAGACCATAACTTCAAATATTTTATTTTATATTATAATTTATCTGACGGTATTTACAAGTCGCAAAAAAAGATACAAATGAAAAAATAAATCAATTTCATGTATTTAACTTTGGTCTCTTTGATTTGTATCTGTACTACGGTCAACAGTAAAACAAACATCTTTGAAATGCAGTAGTCAGTCAGATTGTTTGTTTTATTATCCCTTTCAGTTAGACTAAACAAACAATTAAATTAATTAAAAGACATGTCGGGAACAGCTGATGATTCCTTGGTATTTGATGCAAGCAGGTTGATCTAAACCACATGTGTCAAACTCAAGGCCCGGGGGCCAAATCAGGCCCTTGGTGGATTTAATTTCGGCCTGCAGGATAATTTTGAATTACTATTAGATCTTGCGACAACAGGGCATGTTTGGTTTTTTCTTGAGGGAAATTGTTTTTTTTAAGCTGTTGTTGGCCTTTGGAAAAATGTAATAAATGACTCCGGAAAAGCTGTAGATAAAGCCATAAGAAATGAATGCAACTGATTATTTAATGTGTAATGTTGTTTTGGGCAATAATTTAAGCTTTGTTAGTTCCAGGTTTAATATGTGCAATAAGTTCATTTCAATAAGTTCTGCAATAAACATTGAACCAGTCTGGCCCTCGACTAGTAACGATTTTTTTATTTTGGCCCACTGTGTATTTGAGTTTGACACCCCTGACCTAAACCATGCCATTGTATCCAACTATGTGACAGTTTTGAAAGCCATGGCATACAGAACGTAAAGACCAAATATATAGTGCAAAGCATTAATACAACATATTCTCTATTGGACCTAACTCTGTGCATTTAAACCTTCTGTTACATTTTAAAGATCAGAAAGACTTTCAACCTGTGGATTGAGAAACACTTAATGATTTATTTAAAGCTGGCATCATATTGTATAGAAGACACAAAACAGGCTCATAGATCACAGACAACACAGATTGCAGGGATGACAGGTTAGCATCGTGTGAATAGTATGAATGCTATTATCAAGTTCACTGAAACTTTTCTAAAAAGTACCCTGGCACACAGAACACATCTGGCAGATCTCTTGTTGTTTGGAACTCCTATAACAGATAATTCAATACACATCTGTTTGCCATGCAAGTCTGCATACAATTGTCTGTTTAATAAAAAGTGTGACATCTCAGGTATCTTTGAAATCTGACATAAAACAATCTGTTTTACATCCCATCAAGCACATCTGTCTTTGGATAAGACACTTTAAAAAGCAGCCCTAAACCTTTAGTGTAGTTTGTAGGTATTTCATAATCAAAGTTCAGAGCATGAGAAATTACTTACTTACTTATAATGCTGCGTTCACACCGGACGCGATGCGATTATTCGCTTCACTCTATTATCATATCTCCTATCGCATCGCTCGAAACGCTCGAATTTCACCGCGGCTGCCAGCTGTGTTTACTCACGTCATTCAAACAAGACGCGCTGGCTCGGGAGCTACAACTACAACAAAATGAACATATTTAACAGTGATTAAATTTTAATACACGTTTCTAAATTATGCCGAAGTAACAACATACTGATACCGGTTAGTAAAAACCATGAATTAATGCTTGACAAGTCTGCAGACGGCAGGCGAAAAAACTTTTAACCTGTTAAGCACTGAGCCTGTTTTTCAGGTCTCAGGCTCGAAAATGACATTTCCAGAACAAATGACTACACTTCTAAAAAGGGTTAAATTAATAATCTTTTTTCTCAAAGTAATTATAAACCTGTGAGTTGGATGTAGAAAAGTCAGAATCAAGATTCACATCTAAAGAAAATTCAGATTGAACATAGTAAAAAACTGTAAATTATAGTGTCCGTCCAAACATTATTTTTTACTTACAGTGAAAACTACCATTGGATGATGGTAAGGTAGACTAAAAGCTTTAGGAATCCAAAGTACAACATATAATAAGTACCCTGTATCAAGATTGATGCCAAACAAGTGACATTTGACCTTTTTAGAGAGGTTTAGCTAAAGAAACTCCACCTCTGAGGTGATTTGGGTGGAAATGGGCGTTTTTACCCCTCCTCTGGAACCCATTGGTCGATTTTGGTGATTGACATCTCTTTTTGACCGTTAGAGCCAATAGAATTGAGGGGGAATTTCCACATGCAGGTAAAAAAAAAAAGGGGGGGGGGGCTTCGCCTATGCAGGTTTGCATCAGAGTGAACCTATCTCTCGCTCTGACATCTGGAAACGGAAAAGCAGGTTTATTGCTTATGGATTATCAGAAATAATTTCAAAGGGACACAGACACATTGGATTAACCTATGGATTAACCTTCAGCAGCGTTTTTATCATTTTAATAACATTGAAGACCACTTTTGACCAGACAACGACCAAGGTAAGCCATTTTTGCCGTTTTTAGCTACCTAGTGCCACATGGTTTGATATCTGTTCTTGTTAATATCTTCGCGAGTTCTTATCATAGAGTGATGATGTACAGTGGGGTAAAAAAGTATTTAGTCAGCCACCAATTGTGCAAGTTCTCCCACTTAAAAAGATGAGAAAGGCCTGTAATTTTCAACCTAGGTATACCACAACTATGAGAGACAGAATGGGGGGAAAGAATCCAGGAAATCACATTGTAGGATTTTAAATGAATTAATTGGTAAATTCCTTGGTAAAATAAGTATTTGGTCACCTACAAACAAACAATATTTCTGGCTCTCACAGACCTGTAACTTCTTCTTTCAGAGCCTCCTCTGTCCTCCACTTGTTAACTGTATTAATGGCACCTGTTTTAATTCGTTATCAGTATAAAAGACACCTGTCCACAACCTCAAACAGTCACACTCCAAACTCCACTATGGCCAAGACCAAACAGCTGTCAAAGGACACCAGAAACAAAATTGTAGACCTGCACCAGGCTGGGAAGACTGAATCTGCAATAGGTAAGCAGCTTGGTGTGAAGAAATCAACTGTGGGAGCAATTATTAGAAAATGGAAGACATACAAGACCACTGATAATCTCCCTCGATCTGGGGCTCCACGCAAGATCTCACCCCGTGGGGTCAAAATTATGACCTGCAGAGAGCTGGGACCAAAGTAACAAAGGCTACCATCAGTAAAACACTACGCCGCCAGGGACTCAAATCCTGCAGTGCCAGACGTGTCCCCCTGCTTAAGCCAGTACATGTCCAGGCCCGTCTGAAGTTTGCTAGAGAACATTTAGATGATCCAGAAGAGGATTGGGAGAATGTCATATGGTCAGATGAAACCAAAGTATAACTTTTTGGTAAAAACTCAACTAGACGTGTTTGGAGGAGAAAGAATGCTGAGTTGCATCCAAAGAACACCATATCTACTGTGAAACATGGGGGTGGAAACATCATGCTTTGGGGCTGTTTTTCTGCAAAGGGACCAGGACGACTGATCCGTGTAAAGGAAAGAATGAATGGGGCCATGTATCGTGAGATTTTGAGTGACAACCTCCTTCCATCAGCAAGGGCATTGAAGATGAAACATGCCTGGGTCTTTCAGCATGACAATGATCCCAAACACACCGCCCGGGCAACGAAGGAGTGGCTTCGTAAGAAGCATTTCAAGGTCCTGGAGTGGCCTAGCCAGTCTCCAGATCTCAACCCCATAGAAAATCTTTGGAGGGAGTTGAAAGTCTGTGTTGCCCAGCGACAGCCCCAAAACATCACTGCTCTAGAGGAGATCTGCATGGAGGAATGGGCCAAAATACCAGCAAAAGTGCGTCAAAACCTTGTGAAGACTTACAGAAAACGTTTGACCTCTGTCATTGCCAACAAAGGGTATATAACAAAGTATTGAGATGAACTTTTGTTATTGTCCAAATACTTATTTTCCACCATCATTTGCAAATAAATTCTTTAAAAATCAGACAGTGTCTTTCATAGTTGAGGTATACCTAGCATGAAAATTACAGACCTCTCTCATCTTTTTAAGTGGGAGAACTTGCACAATTGGTGGCTGACTAAATACTTTTTTGCCCCACTGTATGTACCTATCGATTCTGTGTCATCTCACGATGCTAGTCGATATGTTGGATGTGCAGTTAAGATAAGTAATAAGGGTGTTATGAGTGAGTTTCTGTGCAGTAATGCGTTGGCATTGTGTTTTTTTTTGGAGAAAGATAATAAAATGATCAGTTAGCTGAGTTTCTTCCCGTTACATGGATATAAAACATTGATAGTTTATTAAATATTAAGATGCCCTCGGACGCTGTTTCCTTTAGATGACGCGTTTTTCACCCCGGTAATGCTTGTTTTCTGAATGAAGATCGGTCGGGTTACCATGTGTGTGTGTGGGGAGATTCCCCTTCGATTCTATTGGCTCTAACGGTCAGAAAGAGATGTCAATCAGCAAAATCGACAAAGGGGGACCAGAGATATGGAAAATCCACCAAATGACCCCAGAAGTTTTTTTTTGCTAAATCTCTCTAAAAAGGTCAGATTTCACTTCTTTTGCATCAATCTTGATACAGGGTACTTATTATATGTTGTACTTTGGATTCCTAAAGCTTTTAGTCTACTAACCCATCATCCAAGGGTAGCTTTCACTAAGTAAAAAATAATTTTTGGACGGACACTATAATTTAAAGTTTTTACTATGTTCAATCTGAATTTTCTTTAAAATAAAAAACATCTATATTGATTCTGACTTTTCTATATCCAACTCACAGGTTTATCATTACTTTGAGAAAAAAGATTATTAATGTAACCCTTTTAGAAGGGAAGATATGGTCATTTGTTCTGGGAATGTCATTTTCGAGCCTGAGACCTGAAAAACAGGCTCAGGGCTAAACAGGTTAAGCACATTAAATTGTACGTCACCGTACCAAACAGGCTGTCTGCTGGGTCCATTCTTGGTGAGATTATTCTGTCAGGGTAGAGTGAAGCAGGTAGGACCCAAATGCAGATTAAACAGAAAATACCTTTATTTCAAGTGAACATACAGAGCTCTAGTAAGTAAGTAAGTAAAACTTTATTTATATAGCACCCTTCTCAACACAGATGTACAAAGTGCTTTACAGTACAGTACACAGGAAAAAATTCAAAGTACAACTATAAAATGTAGAATAAAAGGCATAAAACAGCAGCAGGTAATACATAGGATAAAACATACGATAAAACACCAATAAAAAAAAGACAGCCACTAACTCACCTCCTCCGACGACCCAAAGGCCTGTCGGAACAGGTGGGTCTTTAACTGCCCCTTAAAAATCTCTATTGAGGCTGAGGTTTTAATATCTGGGGGAGTTTGTTCCAAAACCTTGGGGCCACCACCTCAAAGGCACGGTCCCCCTTAGTCTTTAGCCTGGTTCGGGGCACCCTTAGGAGGCCTTGTTCAGAGGACCTCAGGGCCCGGTTTGCGGTGAGAGGGTGGATCAGGTCATTGATGTAGGCTGGGGCTTTGGCCATGGACAGCTCTATATGTGAAGACTAGCTCTAGAGTCAACACACAACAAACAATAATCTCACAACGACAGACAGAAAAAACATAACTTAAATGCACACAAGACTAATCACACAACAAGACACAGGTGAGGAGGGAGGAGAAAACACAGGGGCACAAGGTGAACACAATCAGGTAATCAGGTAGGAGGGAACACAGTGGCCGTTTCTCAATCGTGAGTACACATGCTGCAGAGCAACTATTTCAAGTATACTACGTCATAGAGTGGCGCAGAATGCTGGGCATTTAACATGCATTTAAACAGTCCTTCGGCGCCACTCGATGACGTAGTATACTTGAAATAGTTGCTCTGCAGCAGGTGTACTCGCGATTGAGAAACGGCCAGAGACAGGAAGCAACAGGCAAGACGGGGGGTGAACAGTGAACACTTTTTAAAATAAAACAGGAATCCAAAGACAGATCTAGACATGACAATTCACAACACAGACAGATCGTGACAATATGAGCAGTACTTCCACATCTGTGTCATCAGAACTCACAATGATGCGGGAATATGACTCTGCAAGATGTATGTCATGGAGCACCATCCTTGTGTCTGCCTCCTCCTGATCACTGTGCAGTGATGTCAAACTGCTGAATCCTGCTGTGCAGATGCTCTTCACCTCCTCCCCTTTGTCAAATCCACCTGCCAAGATGATGGAGTCACCTGAGTGTAGTCTCTGTGGGGCAGCAGTGACAATGTAGTTGCTCACAAACATGCACAGTGCAGTCTTGTTTCCACTACTCCTCAAGTACTTCCTGTAGTTTGGGACATTTGTTTTGTTTTCTATATATTTTTCTATATATTGAAAACAAGAAATCAAATTTGTGGCCATAGTGTTTGACAGATATGACGGCCAACAGTCAATCAAAGACCTGGAGAGGCAAAGGAGAGGTGCAAGTGATGGAAGGCCTACACATGTTATCACCTTTTCCACATTCGGCCTGGTCTCATTTGGCTCTTTTTCAGGGATTGGGCTAGTTCTAAAGAACAACCCAAAGCACTTTTTTTCCCCCAAAATAAAATTTGACAACAATCAATGTAATTAATGGGAGACCCAAAAGATTAAAAAAATCATTGTTGTCATTTGTTGCAGGCCTTGCTGCTAGACTATAAACTACGAGGTTCTTCCGGGTTGTTCTCGTTTTTCTTTTATTTATTTATTTATTTTAGTGCTTGCCGTCAAGTGTTGTTGTGAATACTCTCCACAAATCACATGTTCTAAATTCGATGCTAAGCAACAGAATAATCAGGGCCGGCCCTTGGCACTGGCAAACTAGGCGGTCGCCTAGGGCGCCAGATCCGGAGGGGCGCTGAGCTGTGATAAAAGAAATATAATTTAAAAAATGTTACATTTTTTTTTATCCTGCCTAATTTTCTGCCCTTGATGTAACACATTTACATTAATAATTGAATAAAGTAAACACCCTTTGCACCCCGGGCCGACAACATTTTGCATTTGCCCTGTACGATGGGCGCTGTAAGTGATGAAAGTGGGGGATGTTGGCGTATTTGGTGCCCGCAGCTCACAGCCAAAGTGCGAGCTAGCCTCCGAGCGAGCAAGAGAGAGAGAGAGAGAGGGCACATGCATCGGTACCGCGGATTGTTGTTGGATTGAGGCTGATAACTACAGCTCAGTGAGGTAAAGGACTCTGAGTGTTTAGATAGTTCACTTTAGTCTAAGTTATCTCAGTGGGTCTCAAACGGTTTGGTCGCAATTTATGTAAACAAGTATTTCCAAGGCACACCTTTATAATTATTAGGGTAAATTAAAACAGGTTTTAAATCATTCCAATGTAATAGGACAGTAACCAAAAATATCGTTTAAAACTGGAGATATAAAAAAATATGCATGAATAAATAAATGTTAAGTAGGTAAAATAAGATATGAATGAACAACAAAAATAAAATATGTTACATTTATTTTGTTATTGGCTATGGGTTATTGGTTATGTTCACATACTTATTTGATTATTAAAATGTAAACCGATCTTTTTCATATGGGTGTTTTAGAGATGTACCCCCTAGATCTAGTATCAGTCAATCAATCAATGTTTATTTATATAGCCCAATATCACAAATGTTACAGTAGTATAGTATTCTCTAGTAATTCTGTGTTTGCACCAGATTGAAGCATTTTACTTTAAAATGTAAAAAAAAAAAATCTTTCCTGGGTGACATACCCCCGGGACCCCCCCCAGAGGATGTGTCGTCCACCTCCCAATTAAAACATGTTCATACAATAATGAATATATTTGAAACCTTCTTTATGTATTTAACCAACATGTCAATATATTTCAGTTTTTGCTGTGTATTGGTCTTTTGTAGAGATTTTTCATTTATTCGTGATATATTGTGTATTGCTTGGAGGGGGGGCACCAAATCATAATCTCGCCTAGGGCACCAAAATGTCTAGAGCCGGCCCTGAGAATAATAACAAAAGTACAATGTCCATTATACCAGGGACAGTATTTCCGGGTAGAAGAAGACACTTACCTCGTCGAATGTACCAGCATAGAAGCTGATTTTTGGAATGTCCAAACGGTGGTACTACAACTTCAGTCAAGTGATTTCGGCCCAGAAATACTTTTTCCCATTGACTTAGTTAGGGAACGAGACGTCTGACGTAGAACGTAGAAGTATTTTTGAGCTAAATAAACTACCCAGCACAAACACTTTTTAAATCACGAGGGTTTAACGATTGTAAAATTCGATAAAAACTGATGACTGAGCCGAGAGCGGGAGATCGGAGGCGGGGCTTACGCTAAAATCCAGTGCGCATGCTGTATAAACAAAAGGCCCCGGATGATCCGGGTACTTTCTGAATTCACATGTGCTCTATTTTGGCTTCATACGCTACTGAGCAACCCTCATAGGACTGACCGGTGGCCCCGCCTACGACGCTGTGTCCAGTCCTCTTTAAACATCCATGACCCCGGTTGAGCTTGAAACACATGGATAAGCTTGAAACACATGGATAAAATGTTATGGTTCGTATGGTTTTACATCATGCATACCGGTTGACACGTGCTTATCGAGATTGACTAGTGAGTGGACAATGTATTGCTTACAACTCAATTTAAAAACACAAACGTATGTTTTTATGTATGTGGTATTCGTGAACCTACCTAGCCACTGTATGATTTTTGTCTGCTAGCAGCACGGAGCTAAACATGCTGAGTTTGCTAAAATAATATGCCTTCACTCCAGTTAACCAGGTAATGTTGAGAGTACTGTAACGTTAACTAATCTACGGTGTGTAATCCGGGGCAGATGTACTGTACGTGGTTAGTCTATCGTCAGATGACACAGAGCTAAAGAGAAGCTATAGAGGGAGAAAGTATTTAATGTTAGCTTGTTGTGTTAACGAACTCTCACATGCTTGACAGATTTGTGTGCACCGTTGTTAAGCTACTTGTGTTTGTGGCTAAATCACGTAACAACCATTTACACAGCTTCTGCTCTCTATGCACCAGTGTCAGGTTGCAAACAAATTTCCACACTCTTTTTCAAGTTGCAAAAGTCTTATAGTGTCGACTAAAACGAATCTGGTTTAATGCTATTAATTTAATGCACTTTCTGTGACAAAATCCCTTGTCTAGATTTTTGCCACAATGATTCATAATGTGCCAGTATTTTAAAGGGTAAATATGGCTGATTCAATGTTTAAACTAGGAATATGTAATGTCTGGAAAGAAAATACTTTTGCTATTGTGGATTTGTCAGTATGATAAACAGTCAAATAAATTCAGAACATTAATATTAATTAAAACTACCACTACCAATAGAACAAATCATAAAGTCCACATATTTTATATCAAGTTACTTAAAAAAAAGGAAAAGGATATTAAATTATAATTCATATGACAATTTATGGATTAAAAAAAGCAATCATAATACATATACATTTTTCCAACACAATTAAGATTTTCTGGGAAAAAAACTCATGTGGACTCTTTTTGAATAGCAATCCCTAGCTTGTTAATGGCTTTTCCACATTATTGGGCCCATATCATTTAAAGTTTTGTAAATGTTGATTAATTTCTGCCCTCCAATATTTGCTTGATTTGTTTGTCATTATTTTTCCAGCCGTAGGGCCCACATACTTCAGCACTGGTCTGTCAACATTTTAAGAGCAAGCATGAGCAGCCTGGATCAACACCAGCATCTCCATTCTAGTTACCCTGACAAAACAACAGTCTCCAGTGATTCATCAGACACCCGTGAGCTAGCCAAGGAGCCTCTTCAAGGTCTAAAATTGGCATCACATGCGGTGCTGGAGAAGGCGAAGGAGAGGGGCAGATCAATATGCTCTAAATGTGGAGGATCAAGGATGTTCTTCTGCTACACATGCTGCTCATTACTGGGTGTCAGCCATCAAGAAATCCCTGTAATCAAGGTCAGTTAGAGGTCAGGACTCTCTTGATTTTTCTTTTGAGAGAGCTGCTGTAATTTAGCAGTACTATGTAATTTAAAATCCTAAAAGTAATGTTTGAAATTAAAAAAATGGGGTGGTTGAACTGTAACTGTCTTCTGGACGCACGCAACTCTTAATATTGTATGTGTTGCTCAGCTTCCTGTGAAGATAGACATCATCAAGCATCCCAATGAGACGGATGGAAAGAGCACTGCAATCCATGCCAAGATCCTCGCACCCAGCGACGTCAACATATACACTTACCCCTGTATACCTGACTACGAGAAGAACAAGGTTAGTTGTTCTGCATCCTAAAAGAATGTTGATTATATGGTATAAGAAAAAATTACATTGGTTACATTTTCAAAATCAATGTGAAGTCATCTTCAAATGTCTTATGTGAAAGTTAAAAACCCAGTTATTCAATTTATTAAAGACAAGCAATTATCATAATGATGTTGTTTGAACTAAGAAATAGTTTAAATTGTTTTTATAAAATATAACCATTTATTAAGTTATCAAAAAATTGTAGGTTCTTTTTTTTTATGAATGAATCTATGAACCCATTATTTCAGTTCCATTGCTCTTCATTGTCTTCATATTTTTGCTGCTTCATTTCCTTCTTGTACCCATTTAGGAAAACTCCTCTGTCAGTGCACCTTTTTTTATCTTTTAATTAACATTACATTTGTTATGTAATCATAATACCATAATTAAACTTTACATACAGAATTACCAAAGCTTTAGTGCACACGCCTTGTGTGCTTTTTGTAATAGATAGCTTTCAACTGAAATGGCTCTGTTTCAGTCAATTCAATTATCTCCGTCTTTCACTTTTAATTTGCTGCGTTCAACCCTGTGTTATATTATCTCAGTGCTTCTAAATATCGGCATGTATAAATAATCAAATTTGAAGAAAGGACATATCCGGTCTTGGTGTGTACGACAATGTTCTACTCTGAATCTGTGTTGTCCCTCTGCCTCTCTAGGTGGTGTTGGTGTTCCCGGGTCCAGGGGCTGTCTCGGTTCTTGACATGATCCAGTGTTTGCACGACATGACCGACAGCAGGTCACACGGCCCCTCTGGTGAACCCTGTATAAAGAGGCTGAAAAGAGAGGAAGTGACAGGGGCCACGGACACTGCTGACAGCCCAGGGTCAGGGACCTCAGATGAATCAAAGGGCTTGGAGTCCAGGGCGTATCCCTTACAGAGGGTGGTCTTCATTGACAGCACATGGAACCAGACCAACAAGATCAGCACAGATGAGAGACTGCAAGGTAATCATGGCAGATTGTATCGTGCAGCTTTTTAAATAGCTCTGACTGCTGGTGATTATTAGGGGCAAATGCACTTCACCCACATCTCTGTTTAACATGATCTCACTCCGTGTTCGCGTGTGCACTCTGACTGACATGTGTTCTCCTCCAGGTATCCTCCGGGTGGAGCTGAAGACGAGGAAAACGTGTTTCTGGCGGAGTCAGAGGGGCAAACCAGACACCTACCTAGCTACTATCGAGGCGATTTATTATTTTCTCAAGGACTTCCACAAGCATTGCCTTGCTCAGGAGTACAATGGAGAATATGATAACCTTCTCTTTTTCTACTCGTACCTACACTCAGTTGTCAACAAATCAAAACAAGAAAAGAAAGATCAGCTGGAAAATGAGAAAGCAGTTTAAAGAGACTTAGGATCTGTAGCTGAGAAGTAGATTTACATGCAAGCTCATTTGTGATTTGTTTTATTTATTGCCAAGTGATATTTTGTTTTGTAAATATTATTTGTTTAAGAATATGCAATAAGACACAAAAGGATTACAGTTGCCAAGCATGAATATGGTGTGTTTGCTACATGAGTAAATCAAAACAAATAGCAGTTGCAATAAACTGGATTATAGTAAATTATAAAATCCACCTAATTTAGGGTATTTTTTTTTCCCGGTGGGAAAAAGCTATGTCTTGATCTATTCTTTAATTCGACAAGGAAATGTATTCAGAAGTTTGCTTTTGACACTTGTGTGTGAGATATAAAAACTAAAAGTAATGCTCTGCCACCTTAATCAAAGTTAAAGCGAGTTTGGTTCCCTACTCAAATATAGAATGTAAGGCAAGGAAATTGACATCAGATACGTTTGAATACTATTTATTTACAAATCAGTACTTAATCTGAGTTATTTATGTCCCTTATTTTCCAAAAATCATCTTATGAATTTGGCTATCTTTGTAATAAAATCACATTTGTTGCATAAATCCATAAATATATATCCTGAAAGCTTATAGTGAGAATCTGTCAACCTGTCTCTGTACTTGATAGCTACTGTCCATAATGCTAAGCTAATGGGGGGGGGGGGGGTCTTTAGTAGTAGGCCTCTCTGATCTTCGCTTGCAGGCTGTCACACGTCTTCTTGGCATCTCCCAGTAACATTGATGTGTTGGGCTTGTAGAAGATGGGGTTATCTACTGCGGCGTAGCCCACGCCCAAGGTACGCTTCATCACTATCACCTGGAGTAAAGTTTGAGTGGATATGGTCACTTACATTCACAGAAAAAAAGAATGCAGTTATAATGTTGGGACTGCAATACATATCAAAAGTTGACCAACCTGTTTGGACTTCCACACCTCCAGAACTGGCATTCCAGCAATTATGGAGTTGGGATCTTCTTGTGCTGCAGAGTTCACGGTGTCATTGGCTCCGATGACAAGTGTCAAGTCCGTCTCTGTGGGCCACAGATGTTTACACATTTATACAATCCTCACTAATGTCACTGGGTTTCCCAGCACCACACTTATCTCCCACCGTCATAAACAGAACCATGTGTCTCACACAGCATGTCTGGTTGCTAAGAAAACAAGACTGTTGCCCTGATAACATGACATGTCTAAAAATCAAGATGCAACACAAAGCTGCTCCATGTGCAAATGAAAGGAGGATGAGATTATTTTAATACAATTCATCTTGTAATATTCTCAATCATGTGGAGCTCTCTGTAGAAAAAAACCTAAAGTGTACCTGGGAAGTCGTCATTGATCTCATCCATCTCCAGCACCACATCGTAGGGAACACCAGCCTCAGCCAAGAGGACGTTCAGCTGGCCTGGCATACGGCCGGCTACGGGATGGATACCAAACCTGTCCGAGATGGAAGCAAGTTATACTTCTCATCAACACTTATTGATAGATTTGTACTATTAATTCAGTGGTGTTGTATTAAGATATTTCACTGAAGAAAGAGTAGCAACGTAATGAATATGTATTGTAATGATTATTACTGATCCAGACAGTAAGTAGCATGTGTATCATCTAGCCAGGTGAAGGGAAAGCTACTATTGACTACTTAATATATTTTTGGGTAGTGTGATGAAAAATGATTTATAGTTGCAACATTAAGTAGGTGAAAAGTACAATATTTCTCTCTGAAATTTGGTGGAATATAAGAATAAGGTTTGGTAATATTAAAATAATCAAGCCAAATCTGAACGTAATAGAGTAATTGAGTAAATGTGCTAAAAATGGGTACCTTGTCTCCTTTTACTTTATGTTAGTACTGTGTGGTAAACTTTAAAAAGTACTTTTGCACTGCAAACAGGAAATTCTGCAAATACACATTTCTGGTGTTGGTAGGGAGTTTGTTTTTGGCTCATAACAATTATTTATAAAATCTCTATCAGGGCAAAGCCACCAAAGGGAAGCATTGGCAGTCCTTTTGTAAATAAAGATGATCATGGGTGCAGATGTTCACCTGACACTCTTGCCCTGTTCCTTCAGCATCTTCACCAGGTCTGCAATCGGGTACTGGGCCTTTGCTGCACACAGACCCCAACCTAAGAACATACAGGAAACAACATACAGAGAGTTAAGATGCAATAGCATACACAAATGTAATTGTAATCTAATCTTCCATTTCCACTAACAATGAACCCTATGATTCCTCTATGCTTCATTATTTCCTTTGTCCCCTTCGCCCTGTCCTCATCTACCACAAGTCTCCTCTCTGTGTTTAATCATAGCGGTTAAATAGTCTGAGAGACATTTTCTTCTGAAACCATTCTCATGTGTGGTGTGGCTTTTGGTCCCCTGCGTGCAAAGAACTTCTTTCCCTGGGTCTGCCTAACCTCTGTTTAACCCTGGTAGTTAGGCACCTTGTAGAGTTCGGCATTACCCTTAATCAAGTTTTTTGAAGCGAGTGGCCCGTAACCCGTATCTTCTAATTCCCCAGACAACCGGAGCCTTCTGTTTCCTCACTGCCGTGCTTTGTTGTTGACAGCGCATGGAGAAATCTTGAGTCTGGAATCAATAGCTCTTATGACTTTTCACTGTTTCTGTAATCGAACCAATATGTTGGACCACACGTCTGTCCTTGAATTGGTTCGGAGCCACTTGAAAACAACAGCAATCCAAGTATTCAATTTTTTCCCCAGTGGTTCCTCTTGATGAGGCCAGTTGACAACAACTCAGTTGTCATACAAGTCTGGCTTTTTCTGTTTAATAAATCAGGATGTGGTTCCCATCCAACACCAAAAAATCAAATGCATCATACTTTACCATTTGATGATAAACATATACTGACACTCAGGTCCAGGTGGCTGCAGGATCATTTGTGGGCAAACTGCTCCCTCTTGTGGTTACCCTGATTCAATATACTGTATGTTCTGAGTTTAATTAATTACTGCCGTATTAATTACACAAGATCCCGGACATTTTCTCTAGCCTTGTGATTTCTTCTAGTCTTTCAAAAGGTGCTGCGAAAACAGTTTAGATCCCCATTTTGGCAGAGCAGTCAAGCTCAGCCTTGTTGTCAGATGCAATTAATCCAATGAAAGTGATGGTTGAGGTTATTGATTCAGACAGCCTGAAAAGCTGCAGTTGGAGAGTACAGGAGGATCCACGAGAGAATCTGGTTTAAAGTCTTAGTGTCTGATCTCAACCCAAACCTTGTTATAAATCTCTCCTAAAGGGCTCTGGTCTTTTTCAGCAGTGTCTCCACTTTGGGCTGGAGGATAAGATTTGAATCTGTACATTTGAATATTTAATTCAAATTGAATCATGGGTAATGTGTCTGTCTCTCTGATAGCTCTGGTTCATTGTTTTTGTCACCTTTCTTTGTCTACCTTTGACAGACATGCAGGGATGCCAATAATTCATACATATTATTTTCATGTTCACCGGCTCCTATAAAAATGTATCCTTTATATTGGCAGATATAATTTGTTTTAGTTTTAGCTTATTTTACCCCCCCCTTAGCAGGTGAGCCAATATGTAAATTGTAGCCACAAAATTCATTATAATCTCCCAGTGAACTCACAAACGTCTTGTGTTGTGTGTACTGTGTGTACCTGGTGTGATGATGATGCTGCTGGCTTCTTTGACTATTTCAATGGTCTGGTCCAGGTTGATCTCAGTGTGAGTGCCAACAATCTCCATTGGCTTCCCCCCCGCGGTGGAAGTGGTGCCGTACCCACCCAGGATCACATTGGGCAGGGAGCGGTTCATAGCCTTAGGAGAGAAGAGGACACTAAGCTCAGGTAACATGTGGCTGGATACATGTGCGTCTACTCACCACACACATGATGTAGGAGAGGATGGCACCGGAGGAGCCAATCAGCGCGCCCACGATCGTCATCAGATTGTTGTCCAGCAGGAAGCCTTCAGCACAGAGCGCCCATCCAGAGTAGCTGTTCAACACGGTGATGACCACGGGCATGTCAGCACCCCCGATGGCTGCCGTCAGGGTGACACCCTGTTGGGAAGATAGTTGTGTAGAATTAAAACAAGGAGCTAGTCAAAATCCATTAAAGCCAATAAAAAAACACTCGTTTGATATGCAGCAAAATTCCAAAGGGTTCATCGGAATCAGCAACAACAGATGGGAGTTTAAGGATTTGTATCCTCGCCTATCAAGAATTTCATCACCAGGAAATGTTTACTTACTTCCATGTGTTTAAAAGAGAGATTGCGTTACATTCCAGCATATTCAAAGAGAGGAAAAACATAACTTCATTGGAATAATTTGATAATGTACATACTGAAATAAACGTTTCAATACATTAGTCATTTTATTATATTATTGCTTTACATGCTCTCGGCTTAGTGGAGTATTGAGACTCACCATAATAGTGGAAAGCCCGGACACTCCTACTAGACAGCCCATGCCAGTACCATAGCTGGTGCTGAGCATGAAGGGCACCATGCCTCCCATCGACGCTGCCATCAGGCCGGCGTTCAACATGTGTCGTCCTGGCAAATGCAGGGGGGAGGAGTCCAGGATTCCTATAACCCAAAAAAATCTTTTTTGTAAATGCAGGGGGTAGTTGTCAATCTTTGATGAGGCTAAAGAGGAAGAGTTTTACAAGATAAAACATGTAAATACACTTTACTCCAAAGCATGGTTGAGTGTCTTCGAACTCTTTGAACTCCATCTACAAATCAGACCATCGCCCTCCACCAACCACAGCCATTAACCCCGTACCCATAGCAAATTACCCAAAAAGCTTCTCATGTGTTCCTCTTGATCAGATGCACTGCAATGTAAATTAGGGACACAACCCCCCCCCCCTCCCCCTCCCCCGCACCCCCTGGCTCTGGCCTGGATTTACCAGAGGATCTACGGCTTTAACTAGATGAAAGAGTCAATCAGTGCCAGAGGACGAAAAGCTCAGTGTGTTTATTTAGATATTAGTGTGTCTGTGTCAAATAAAGAACACTGATCAGACCTTCAGGACATACTGTACAGACTATTGAACAAATGAACAATTAAACATTTCAGAAATGGTATTTAATTTAGAACCGTTACCTTGAAGCTTGCCGTAGGCCACCAGTGAGCCACTAAATGTGACGCCTCCGATGTATGTGCCCATATACGCGACTGTCTTGAGTACGCCGGCGGAAGGGTGGGTGTCCAGGTGGGGAAACTCAATCATGTACTCGGCAACGCAGGTGAATACAGCTGCCAGCCCCACAAGGCTGTGGAAGGCTGCCACGAGCTGCGGCAAGTCTGTGATTTCAATACGCTTGGCAATGGTCAGACCTGAGATATAAAGACCCAACAAACAACAGATATTAGTACATCTCTTTAAGTTACTACAGTTTATATGGCTAAGTCAAGCACATCACGCTTCTCATGCACACCGGCTTTGTTTGAATACAAAGATTAAGAAAATATTAAGTAAAAAACAACATAGTTAAAAGGTAAACACCTGCTTTCAGTTACTTTACTCCAACAAACAGGGCCTGATCTTCAAAGCCAGAATAGGGTGTCTAGTTTAACATTAAATAAACCCTCATGCTCCGCTGCCTGTGTGCGCATGTTGATTAAAACATCATTTATCATCCTGCTTTCTCTAATTGCTTCTAACGTTTGTTCACACATGATGACGAAATACACTCATCTCCGTATCTGGACAGGATGATTAATGTTCTGTTGTGAATTAGCGAAAAATTCACACTCTTCAAAGACTGGAGGAGTCGCATGCAAAGTTAATAAGATGTAAGTCATTCATGGTGGTCTTGTGGTTTTCCAAACAAACTGTTGAACTTCAAAAAGAGCCAATGCCCGAGCCTTATTAATTTTGTTTATTTTGGAGACTGAAACCCAGAGAGGCCTCTTTGGAAGTTATCGCCCTTACCAATACTTCTCAGCATGTTTCCTAGGGGCTTTGGATAGCGAACGACCGAAATGTCTGTTCTATGCTGCAACTGACTTAATCAGTGCCAGATTAGGCTTTTAGAAGCCGGTATATCAGCATGCGTATCACAATTGTAGATCCTCTAAACGCAGGAAGCTTCCTACCCAGGGTCCCCCCACTGGCCATGGCCAGAGACATCTGGGACAGCAGCTCTGGGGAGGGCTTCAGGGCACCCAGGGTGGCAGCGATGCCCCCTGCCACTCCCATCATGCCCAGGGTGTTTCCCAAGCGACTGGTGCGCTGCGCAGAGAGGCCTGCCAGCGCTCCGACACAACACAAGCCTGAGCCCAGGTACATCATCTGAGGGGAAAAAACAACACATTTATGACTTCATTGTAGAGATCTCCAAGGTAGAGCAATCGACCACTGCTGCTCAAGGGCTGGTTCAGTCTGAACCATAGACTGTTATTAAGTACATATACAATCTATGATCTCAACCCCTGACAGTGTTTATTGGCAAAATAGAAAAATATAATTAACATAACTTACAGTTACATTCGTACATCAGTCTATTAACATAAACATTAAATAATATGACTTGCGTTAACCTCAGTTATTTGGTTTAACATAATTGTTATTTTTAGAATTCATTTGATGTCCCCACTGTGAACACAGCCACAGTCATCTTAAGTAGCACTTACTTCTGACAAGTTTTACTAGTTCTGTTTTACTTAAAAAGGCTATTGTTGAATAAAATCATAAAAGCATTCTTAGTTTCAGGTGATAATATGTCGCTGAAATCATAGTCTTGCACATCATATTATACGTCTGCTAATAGACCCCATAAATCCTACACACTGGACCTTTTAATACTGGTTGTTTAAATATCTTTGTTGTATTCTTAGTATATTCCAGAGACCTGCTCGATGTTGTATCCAGCAGCCACCGAGGCTCCATATCCCCCAACAAACACAGCCCCAGGAAGCAGGTAAAGGTAGTTGTACTCAGGAGGGTCAGTGGGACGCTTGAACATGTCCAACATCCTCTGTGTGATCAGAAAACCACCTGCATGTACGAAGAAGGAAAATTAATTGGTTTTCATTTGATCTGGCAGACAATGATTGTTCAGTTTTTATTTCTGTGTTTTAGTGCTGAATGTCAGACCGGCCATGTTGATGGAGGAAACGAAGGCAGCAGCAAGAGCGAGACTCTCGGGCACGGAGGAGGGTGTAAGACCCCCACCCATCAGCACCAGACCTCCAACAGCTGTCAGACCTGCCAGAGAGGACAGACGGATGCAAAAGAAAATTGAAACAGGTTTAGACCATCAGAAGAACATCTTTAAATTTGGACAAAACCAAATTATTTTGACTCTGACCTGAGATGGCATTGGTAACAGACATGAGGGGTGAGTGCAGAGCGGAGCTCACGCCCCACACAGTGTGGTATCCCACAAGTCCAGCCAAGCCGAAGGTGGTGACCATCTGACTGAAGGCTGCGTTGGGGGAAACGATGCCCAGAGCCAGACAGGTGGAAACACCTGCAGAGAAACACAGCAGTGTTGTTGTTATGTTTCCATAATGATGTAGTGGAAAAACATGCAGATGTTTTTTTCATTATATTTTTACCCTTAGAGCAATGGAATAATGGAATAATAAAAAAACTAAAACAGTTCTATTTCCATAAAAGGTTATGTGAGCGTGATGTTTCATATTTTTCTCTAAAACTTCAAAGAACTGAACTTGCATGTCATACTGAACAAAAAACGTCTTCCAATTATAACGGAGGGCCTGGATTCAAATGCTCCATTAAGACTTGGCAATCTCTGAGGAATATTCTTTTTTTGAGAAATGTAGACAGGCTAAAACTTTTAAAATGTGATATTGTTGAACTGTGGCTGCATAGTGTGATATTGTTGAACTATGGCTGCAACTTACAGATGTATTACCAATACATGTGCATATCTTTCTTTATCAATCTTTTCTTGGCCTTTCTTTTTTAATGGATAGTAAAACTCTGAGAAAGAGATAAAAGGCATAGAGATTTGAAAGCATGGTCTAATCGTTTAGACCATGCTTTTCTTTTATTATAAATGATAAGACATCATCAAATACTGAAAGTTATATTCCCATGACAGCCTTTTCAGGTCGATGGGAGTGTCTTAAGATTGCTTTTTTGTATGAATTATTTTGCATGTTTGCTTTAAATTCTACTAAACTATCATCAAGATAGATGGATAATCAGTTTTTCAATAAATACATTGTTTTAGCTCTGTTTGGATCTGCTACTTACTGGCATTAAAATGTAACATCATGGTAAGAATTGATAAGATAAAAAATGTCTTACCATTTGAGAATACAGGACATTCCAAATCAAGTAACATAGTGATGTTGACATTTAGCCTGAATATTTCTGCTTGTATCTGAGGGTTTGTGTCTGACCTGCGGTGTAGACGCCAGCAGAGGTCATGGTGCGTTTGAAGGGAGAGATCACCGCTGCTTTCTCTGCCTTCAGCTCTGTGGCTGTTTTCTGTTTCACTGGGGGTGGGGGGACTGTTTTAGGGAGTGGGGCCGGGAACAAGTCTTTCCCTTCCTGGGCACATTGTAAAACACACAAGAGTATCAGTGTGAGAAAACAGAGGATGTCCACAGAGTTTTGCGTGAGAACCAGACATCAAGACTTGGAGTCCTGCATTGTGGGAGATCTGGCCTGGATGGTGAGAGCACTCAAAACACAAACTCACGAACCACAAAGGAGATTACACTGAACAAACAGCAATCATGAACCAGTTAGGTTTTGAAATACAAATTCTCTTTTAAGGAGTCTGAATAATGCTTAGTTTAAAAATGCGTAAACTGATATGTCCTATTGAGGTTGCATGCCTTCTCTGCCATAAACCATTTGTCAAAAGCCAACATTCCTGGAAAAGTATATTTTGAAACCTTTAGAACATTCTTGCTGGGATCCAACACGAGCTGTTCCCAGCTGGGATTGGGTTTTCTAGTACTAATTTGGAGCAGTAAAAACACATGACAGGGTCTGATTCAGAAAGGGAGGAAGGCTGCCAGTAGACAGTTATAACAAATGAAAACCTACCTTCATAACAAGAGTCCCACGGATGACATGGTCAATTGTTCCATAGTCAAATTCATCTTTGGGAACATAGTGGAAGTATTCCTTGTCTGGGCTTATGGCCTTCAGCAGCTTTAGCACGTTGTTTGAATACAGAGTGCTGGCCTGGGTTGCCATGCGGCTGGGCAGGTCTGTGTAGCCAATATGAGTTACTCCCTAGTTATTAAAAGATACAAAAATATTATTTTGACATAAAGACAGGCTTCCAAGACATTTATGTTATCTATCAAAGTCTGCTGGCTTTGCGGAAATCTCACCTTGTAAACGTACAGCTCTCCAGGCCTGGTGGTCTCAATGTTGCCCCCTGCCTCTGAAGCCATATCCACCACCACAGAGCCGTCCTTCATCGACTCCACAAACTCTTTCTTGATCAGAATGGGAGCTCTCTTTCCTGCATGGAAACAGGAAACACAGGGACAGGTGTTCATAATATCTTTTAATCTAGGGATAGTCAGAGGTCAGTGAATCCACATCAAAGCTGCATGTATCTTTTCTTTTTTTTTCCACAAGGGGGCGGAAAACATAATTCAGATATGCATCAAAAAGGGCTCATTGAGTTGTTATGGCTTGTTTATCAAGTTCTGCACACCAATACTTGGGTTGTAGTTATCAGTAAATTCACCACAGTGGCTCATTGTTACCATGCAATCAATTATGATTCATCTGCTTCAAACACTTAAAGATATAGAACAATGGAGTGAATGAGGCTGACCTGGAATCAGGGCAGTGCTGATGACGATGTCGACCTCTTTACACTGCTTGGCAAAAAGTGCCATCTCGGCTTCAATGAACTCCTTGGACATCTCTTTGGCGTAACCTCCAACCCCATCACCAGACTCTTTCATGTCTACCTCCAAAGGCTCTGCCCCAAACGATTTGAACTGCTCCAGGGCTGCTGGCCTGGCGGTCGACAAACAGTTTGATTATTATCAAAGACATGATCATCCCACCCATCATAACAGAGTACGAAATTATTATTAATTATTATTTTCTGATACCTGGTGTCAAACCCTCTGACAATGGCTCCCATCGACTTGGCTGCACCTGCTGCTGCCAGACCAGCCACTCCACCTCCAATAACAAGGACCTGTGTACAGCCGATTCATTATTATAGAAGGTGTGGACCCTTTGCATTGAACTTTAATGTAAAGGGCCATGTTGACCTGCATAATAAGTCAATTTTATTGCAATTGCCCAACGTATAAGCCAACAAAATGACCAACACAATTGCTTCAGGGGGTTTTACAATCTGTAAAGCATCCGACACCCTCCGCCCTTTTAAACCCTTGCTCCGGATAAGAATAAAATAAAATCCCCAAACTACCCTTTCAAGAAGAGGAAAAAAATGAAAGAAACCTTAGAAAATATAATTACCACGAAGATAATCCACATGAAAACATGATACATACTGTAAAATGTGAACACATAGAGGACAAACATATATGAAGATACCTTAGCGGGGGGGACTTTTCCTGCAGCTGTGATCTGACCAGTAAAGAACCTGCCAAAGTGGTTGGAAGCCAGAACCACAGCCTTGTACCTAAAAAACATTAAAGTCACATTTACTTTAAATAAACATTTCTGAACAGCTACAAATATATAATACATGGGATTTTGATAGCGCTTTTCCTAATGCTCAAAGACGCTTGGTTCAGTGAAAGTTTTCTTTACCCAGCGATGTTAGCCATGGAGCTGAGAGCGTCATAGCCCTGTGCGATGGTGACTCTGGGCACCTGGTCCATGGCCAGCACGTTGCTCTGCCTCTCTGACAGCTTCTTCATCAGCTCTGAGTTCTGTGCCGGGTAGATGAAGCTCACCAAGGTGGAGTTAGGCTTCAGGAGGTCTGCCTCAGTCAAAGTGGGGGCTCGAACCTACAGCAATTTAGCAATATCCTGACTCAGACAACCTACACAAAGAATGGTGCTTAGGTGACCAAATAGCAGATATGTTCAAACCTTGAGAACCAAGTCTGATCCTAGGGCTCCGTTGACGTCAGTGATGGTGGCTCCTGCATCTCTGTAATGCTGATCAGAGAACTTGGATTCCTCTCCAGCTCCACTCTCCACCTGCACGTTAAAGCCTTGTTTCACCAGAGCCTCCACCCCCGCAGGAGACAACGCCACGCGGCGTTCGTTCTGTAGGGTCTCCTTAGGAACTCCAACCACCAGGTCCTTGTAGAGCACACCTGAACACACAGAGCAGCTGAAAGTTGAGTCTGCAGAGCATATAAAGTTCTAAACAGCTCTTTCTTGAAAAAATGTAAACACAGCTTTATACACAGAAATCAATATCACTATATAAAATGATTATTAAAAGAAAGGGGATCTTTTGGGTTTTTTAACACAAGAGAGTATGCGTGTAGAGCGGAGATTGTGTGGCCTGGAACAGTATCGGGTTACGCATTTTTTCTCCATACACGGCACAGTGACCCCGCCATCATGGAGACATTATTAGCAGGTGATTGGCTCGGAGCCACCACACGCAGAGAGGCCTGCACTCCCACACTGACACATTCACAATTCAAACTTAAAAGCACTCAGTAACTAACAAAACTCTCACAAACACTCTGTGACATCTGCCCGGAAAACAGACTCCAAAAACAATGGTCTGTGAACATAATGTTGGACAGGAGTAAAAGGTTTACGTGTCACCTTTAACTGACCTCTTACATGGTCTCACATGTTAGCAGCTCTGCTCTCAAAGTACAGTAAGCATAGCCTCAGTCTCACTTCACTACAGCTCTCCCTATTTATGGAAGATTTCTAGCAACCTGTTGCAAACAGTTCATGATCTGTGGAGTTTTCCACTCTTCTTGCCAGATAATAATATCCTTAAGTGAACTCTAATTACTCAACCCAAAAACAGAGTAAAAATCTAAACCAAAAGACAGCATGCAGACCTGAGCTGTCATCTTGAAAAAGATTGAAAGGTTAAGCAGACAGATGTGCATTTCCTACCTCTGGAGGCTTCTTGGTCCCTTAACACAGGGTAGGTCCTGAAATCCCTGCTTCTAGGAATCCTCTGACGGACCCCTTTATGAAGCAAAGCGACAGAAGAGCTGGAGATGCAGCGCAGTAGGGACGACATGGCTACTGAGCGTCGGCCCTGAGACTCCCTCTTGCTCTTGAATATGAACACAAACAAACAGAGGTCAGTAACTGTCAAATAAAAAAGCACATTATAATCCCCCCCAAAAAGTAGTTCCTGAGCCCCAAAGTCACAGTCAGGCCGTCTGTGCTGCGAGGCCTACTGACAGCAAAGTGACATTTCAGCTCTACAGGACACGAGACACACACACACACCAAGGGCCCAGGGTTGATTACACACCACGGACTTGTTCGCGAGATCTGGAATTATGACGGCACAGGGGGGGAAACTGTGCCAAGTCTGGCCTGGTTGTTGTAAGCAGAAGCAGAGAGAACAGGGCAGAGAAATCAGATTAAATGCTGTGAGGTTAGGGGGGGACAGCTCAGGACTCAGACACACATCCTCACACCTTCACCTCAACCCTACATAACAATAGTAGGCCAATTGATTATTTTTACTAGTGGTCTTTAAAAAAAACTGAAAATCACCAAAAAATAAATAAAAGTGTAGAAATGTGTACTACTCTGATTTGTGTTTTTATTTGTGGTTAGAAAAAGAATGTTCCATCTTTCACTAAATTACAAAGTCAACCAGTGTCCTTCATCCTCCATCTTAAAATATTTAGTTGATTGCTTTATAATAGCCAGACTTGCCTTTCAGATCTCCAGGAAGGGCAGGTTAATGGTTCAACCTCCTTCCGCAGCAGCAGGGGTCACCTAGACGTCCTATACAAAACCCCCCTCTTCTGCTCGCGGGACGCCCTTCCGTAGTTTCGATATCAGTGCAGAACTATTTATGTATAAATAGTAAGTCATGTGATTTCACCCATGTACCACCAATGAGCAGATAAACTCCCAGCGGGCGCTGCGAGACTACCTGCGAATTAAAGGCTGGATTAACATGTGTATCACAAATAGCTGGTGGTAACTGTACTTTTTAATGGTATGCAGCATGCATACATAAATATTGCGATAGCCCCTCTCACTTTTCAAGCAGCTCTCAAATAAAACAGAATGATGTTGCGGTTACAGGTACATATAAGCGGGAAATATAAATGTAACATGCTTATTTAGTTTTTCTACATTTGCTGCATTTGGGTCATTCCTAGCATTCGGTGCCATTTCAGCTAGGGTATTCAAAAATAAAAAACATAATTTTCCATGTTTTTTTTTTAATTGAATCTGAATGATGGCTTGTTAAAAGTATAAGAAAAATATTTTGGCCAAGCTCAGGATATTATGCTTACATTTTTTTTTTTACCATCCCCAGTTACTGTGTGTGCACCCTGTTACTGTGAAAAATAGTAACAGGGTGGACGGTAACAGGGTGGACATTTTATGCTAAACTTGGCTATTGCTACATGTGTGATGATAATCAAGCTAGCACTTGGTGACAACAGAAACATATATTTGATAGATATATTCACCATATTTTCTAAATGTAAAACAAATGATCAGTTCCACAAAAAATTAGCATAACAGGGTGGACATTTAATGCTTTACCGCAAAAGTTAAGTTCTTTAAAACATTAGAAAAACGTTGAAGTAAGAACGCATTCACTCTGCTTCTTGAAGATTATTTCCCACTCAAAATGTATGCTTCTTCTTCTTGAGTCATACAAATAGTAGAATAGTAAAGGGGCGTGTCCAGAGGGATTCAAATCAGAGTAACAGGGGGGACATTCAAACAGGGGACACACACTTTATTTTCAATACAAATGAATTAATAACAACAATTTCAATTTGGTGAGGAATATTAGCAAAAGGGTCATACAACACTCACAAAAATGTAGAATTTGTTTGTATTTCTTTGATTTCTTTTTGTATATCTGTTACAGAAGTTGAGCAAACATGATTGGGGACACAGCAATTTGGCCTACTTGTGCTAAAATCTGAGTAATTATTTAGAATTTTTAATATCCTGGCTAAATAACATTGTTGTTTTATGGTAGAGGGTATAAAAATTTAAAACCAAGTTTAAAAAAAATAAGCATTAGACCTTTTAAATACAAAATATATGATATAATGTGTTGGGGACCTAAATGGCACCGAATGCTAGGAATGACCCATTTATATTTTCTTGACGCAGGGTGACGCCAGAGCGCCAGAGACAGTTGTTACACTTTATTGCTGAACGAATATGGCTATTTCCTGTCTGTTTTTGTTTCTTTTAAATATTACACAATATCTTTTAAATTATTATTATTATTATTGTTGTTGTTGTGGTTTTTAATTGCTATTATAATGTATAGATTGTATTTACAACATGGCACATTTTCAAAACATGTTCAATACACTGATTGAGCAATAAGCATACTAAAATAAAGGTTGGCACTTGAGGGCTTAACATTAGACTATGACAATGATTCAACCGTTTTGTTTATTGCAAGTATAAGATAAAATAATAAAAAACAGACTGATGAAAGCTTCCAAAAATGTCACCCTGAAAAACGCATAACTTAAGTGAGTGTAGCTAGCCTACACATTAAGTATTTGTGTTATTTAACAGTATTATGTGGTAATGGTTATAACAACTTGACTCAATATGTTTCCTTTTTAAATAAATAACAATATTAAGTTTAATTTTTGAAGCGGAAGACAGCTATTCCGCAGTTTCGCGCAGGGTAACGTTTTTGTTGGCCATCATTTTTTAAAACACCACATGGGTT
Organism: Notothenia rossii; assembly: GCF_949606895.1. Taxonomy (NCBI): domain Eukaryota; kingdom Metazoa; phylum Chordata; class Actinopteri; order Perciformes; family Nototheniidae; genus Notothenia; species Notothenia rossii. Next base: position 26,174,532 of record NC_136904.1, read on the forward strand.
TTGTAAACATTGTTCGGTCTGTGTCAGGGATGTATCAGCAACACTGTTAACGCCGATATCATTTTTGCCATCATTTCGTAGTGCCACACATTCTCTGGTATGTAACTAACTAACTAACAGTATTTAAAAGCACACACGCAGCGAGCTTAAGAATGAGGTTGTAGCTAACAGCTAGTAGCATACGTAACCTAGCTAAAGTTTAAACGTGTGGCACTATCTCCATTCCTGCGTGTGTCACTGTGATACAGAAGTAACGTTTTCTGATTGCCTTTCTTTTTTTTCCTGTCAGCGAGGCTACTGTTGGACACTAATGTCTCTGAGGCTGCTGTCAGTGGATCCATCGGACCGGGGCTCTCAGAGATGCAGGCTGGGTCCAGGCTTGATGTCAGCGCTGGGTCTGGGTCTGGGCTTCCCGCTGCTAGTCTCTGTTCCCGGGGGGAGCTGCCTGTGCACCGCCTGGCCCCGGGCTGACCTGGCAGAAGGCTTCCTGCAGATGGACCTCAAATGTTCCTCTCCAAATCTGATCTTTTACCCACCCTCTCAGCTCTGCCTGGACCCTGGCCAGCTCACACCTGTGCCCTGCCCCAAACTGAAACATGTGAAGATAACTGTGGTGGTCCAGAGTGTTGACTTTAAGAAACACACACCTCCCCGCCTTGTTCACGAGCTTGTGAAAGACATGCTGAAAGGGGTGTATGTCCACAACAAGCATGTGATAAACCTAATGGATTTTGACACAGAGATTAGATATGTTGTTATCGAAAGCATCAATCTGGAGTCTTCCAGTGCTGGATTGATCACCTCCAAAACTGGTTTGGAGATAACTGGCATCCAGACGGTCCGGCATTACTGGAGTCAGATGCAGGGCCATCATACTGTCCCAGTGGGGGGTCTGGATGAGGTCAGCATACATTTCATGGGATGACATCATTGTTGTGTTTCCCCTCCTACATATGTTTCACTGTATTGTAGGTGAGTGCCTCCCTGAGAGAGATGCTGCAACTGCCCCTGCTCTATCCGGCCACCCTGAACTCTCTCGGGGTGTCCTGTCCCAGAGGTGTACTCCTCCAGGGGCCTCCGGGTGTGGGCAAGACCCTGCTGGTCCGCAAAGTGGTGGGGGAAGTGGGAGCCAGCCTGGTTGTGGTCAGAGGGCCAGAGGTAACATACTATCAATGACATTCTAACACATGCTCTGTGTTTACATTAAGTTATTGTGTTCAATTCTTTAAAGCTCTATTTCTAGTTACCTGCAGCACAATTCAGACCTGTGACCCTGGGAGGAAATATTTTAGAAAGGTCTTTAATAAAAAAAATCTAAAAACAAATGAAAATGCAGATATCTTCTTATGGAAAAATAATGCCAACCCACCTCTCCAGTTATACATCTCCTTGACAGAAATCATCCACAACGTTTTAAACTATTATAGTAAAGAATGTTCCTCAAAAAATACTTAATTCTCAAGCCAAAAAGGCCAAATTACAAAGTAGCGTTCTTTCAAATTAAAATTAAATATTGTTGAATTATATGTTACAAGGAATTGTTCCTGTCAATGTTATTGTACATTTTAGATAATAGATTTTGATAATACTTTTAACCAATAAAGATTCAAATTATCCAAACTGAGATTACACTTCAAAATAAACTCACTTACCTATATACAGTGGCGGCTGGTGGAAAATATGTGTGTGTGTGTGTGTCATACTTGCCAACCCTCCCAATTTTCGCGGGACACTCCCGCATTTCTCCCGATTTCTGACAAAATCAGATTTACTCACGACTGTTTCAACTCTGAATTTAATACAACTACACCATTGTTTGGTTCCCATGGTAGCGTGTCTCTTTAGCAGCGCGCAACTCAAAGTCTGAGAGGGTGAGGAAGATGAAAACTGAACAAGAATCGACAACTCAACCCTTTGCTCACTCCTTTCCTGGTACAGGTCCAGCCCACACATATGCTCAATGGTGCTACAGGCATTGCCCTTACAACTACAATAAGCATGTAAATGTTAATCTACAGCTCCGGCGATCCACTAGCACCGGAGTCTCTACCTGCAGACGCAGCCATCCTCGACAACTACTGTAGCGTCACCTTGGATACGAGTACAAACAACTCACAGACACACAGGCCAGGGCGCTGACAGGGCGCCCTTTGAGCCTCAGATCTGACGACGCTGATTGGCTGAGATTGTGTTTCGGCGGCATAGTTTACATATAGCAACAGTCAGCTTGTTGGCTGCTGCTGCAATGGTTGAGGGCTCCTTTCTTACCGCCCGGACAAGAGGGGCAATGATACACGCTGCGGCCAGGCAGGAAACATGTGACTTATCAGTAACTTTAGACATCGTAAAACTATTTTAAACGAGATTTTATTGTAGATTATACATTTTAGTGATACCAACTATATCATATTTACCTTGTTCATTAAAAATAAAAAAATGAAAAAGAATATTTATTTATTTTTTAAAATTTTGAATGACAATCAAACATGTGGGAAGAGGGGGGGCGGCGCCCCTATTGGCCGGCCGCCACTGCCTATATATATTTTGTAAAGCATTGTGAATGTGTTGCATTAATACATATTGTTCTTCTTCTAATGTGTTTATCTAATATTGATTGCAGGTGGTGGGATCGCATCCGGGGGAGAGTGAGGAGAAGTTGCGAGCTGTGTTTGAGCGGGCTCGATCAGAGGCTGAAGAGGGTCCGTGTGTGCTGTTCCTGGATGAGTTGGACTCTCTGTGTCCGAAGAGGACCGGCTCGTCGGCTCCGGAGAACCGGCTGGTGGCTCAGCTCCTCACACTGATGGACGGGATGAACCAATCGGATCGCTTCCTCATCATCGGTGCCACTAACCGCCCGGACAGCTTGGACCCGGCCCTGCGCAGGCCTGGAAGATTTGACAGAGAGGTGCAGATGATAATAAACTCGACCTGATACAGCATTATAAATGTAAATTGAGGTTCTAAATGTGTACATCTTTCCTCCAGGTCATCATTGGAGCTCCCACCCCGCAGCAGAGAAAGGCGATCTTGTCCGTTCTGAGTGCGAGGATGCCCGTGAGTCCCAGTGTGGACATGGCAGAGCTCGCTCAGAGAACTACAGGCTACGTCGGAGCGGACCTCAGCGCCCTGTGCAGAGAGGCTGCCATGCATGCTATACGAGAAAACTTAAAGGTACTTTATAATTGTATTTGTATTTAGTCAGGCATCATTGATATTAAAATTGTGTAAGTAGGCCCTGAGAATAAAAAAAAAACAGAAACAACACAACTCTTTGTTTGCAGTTAATTCCATTTAAAAGATGCATGCATTAGTGCAGTGTTTCTCAAACTTTTTCATACCAAGGACCACTTAACCAATAAAAAAATACTCGCGGACCACCTAACTCCACTAATATCCAAAATCACATCGTTTTTTTTTTGGAACAGATTACAAATCGCCTGAAAATGTTACGAACAAGTGGCAACATGTGTGACGAAGGTGTTGCGCTGGGCTATATCATGCAATCAAAAGTGAAACTTAATCTCGCTCCATTGCGGAGATATTCCCGTGAGAGTGCGGAAAACCTAAATGTATTTATTTATTTCAAATGGGAAATGTTACCAATATACTCACTAGGGGGCGCTCACGGACCACCAGTGGTCTGCGGACCACACTTTGAGAAGCACTGCTTAGTGCAGTGCTTCTCAAAGTGGGGGGCGCGCCCCCCCTGGTGGGCGCAGAGGCATGCCAGGGGGGGCGCGAGAGACCAGGAGGAAAAATGGTTAAAAAAAATTAAAAAAAAGATAAAAAAAATAAAAATCATAATTTGAAAAATTATTGATTCGAAAATAATATGATGCAGTACAGTACTATTACGTCTGGGTCTCTGTTTCATTAAAGCTCGGCTCTGTGTGTGTGTGTGTGGAACGAGCCATTTTGTGTGCGCGTGAGAGAGAGAGAGAGCGCACCGGTACTGGAGATCGTTGTTGTTAGCTTCTGGTGCTAGCGAGCTACGCTAACGGATATAAGGAGTTTTTTTTCAACAACAAAGTGGAGGAGAGTCCTCTCCTGTCAGACTGAGAGCTAAAGGACTCTCTCAGTGTTATCTCAGTGGGTCTCAAATGTTTTGGTCACCATTAATGTAAATAATTATTTCCGAGGCACACGTTTATATGATCATTATAGTTATAAAACAATAAGAGAATAAATGAAAAACAGGTATGAAATACTATATGACAGTAAAACAAGAATAACATTTTAAAGGGTGATTTGTAAAATATCCATCAAGAAAAAGTAAATCTGTTTACATTTCTGTTTCATATGGGTGTTGAGAGATGTATCCATAGATCTCTTCCTTTCGCTCTCAAAGTGCACCAGATTGATGCTTTTAACTTCAATATTTAAAAATAAATCTTCCCGGGGAAGCTTGCCCCCGGACCCCCCTATGTGACGTCCACACATCACCTATAAAAATAGCACTTTATCCCTGCTTACACCTATATGCCGTGAGCTGAATATTGAGCCTTCATTGTAACAGTCGCGGGTACGTTGTGTATTTGCGTGGGGATTGTTGCAGTAGAAAATTCCACTGTAGCGACCGGTACATTAATGGGAAACCCTAAATGTTTGAGCACCCTCTATGAAACGTCAAGCTACCCCACAGCACCCCCAAAATAAATCTCTGGCGCCGCCACTGAGCCTGATTATTCGTTTTGGGGGGGCCCGACTTTTTTTTTTCTCCAAAGGGGGGGCCTGACAGAAAAAGTTTGAGAACCACTGGCTTAGTGTATACATTTGGGATATCTAATGTTAAGTAGTTTCTGTATAGTAGACTTTGTTTGCTATATTTTATTGAAAGAAGAGCTTTGAGGTAGTTTGGAAGCTTCAAAAGTAGCGCTTAATAGATGAATAACTATGATGGCTTTTCCATATTAGAACCATACATTTGTTTGATACAGAGAATAATGACGCAGCATTGTTATACAGTGTGCCTGAAATGTGTCTTGAATGACTTGTAATCATATTTAATTGTTTCACTCATTTTATTTTATATATAAGGCTGAACAGGAAACAACATTTTAGGCCCACTACAGTGCAAATTGATAATAAAGTTGACTTTAACTTTGACTGAAATATGGTAATGGTACTTTATGAACCTTAAATTGCTTTTGCACAGTCATCCTATATGTACCCAGGAGGACTCTTTTGGCAGAAGGAGGACTCTTTTGACATAAGAAAGAGAAGAAGAACATCTCCATACCGCTCAATCTGTACAGAATTTGGTAAAACCGCGTTCTCCTTCTCGCGCGCCAAATGAGTTTACCTAAATTAAAAGTAAAGTAGAATTGATAATGATACAGATTATCATGGTTAAATAATATATATTGCATTTAGCTGTATATGAGTGCTTAAAAATGCTTTAAACCCTCTATTGCGTTAAAAACATGTATGACCTTTCTGAATTGTTTTGCTTTGTTAATATTGTCTGTAGAGTTCAGGAGAGCAGGTGGTGGGGATGCAGCACTTCCAGGAGGCCCTGAAGGCGGTGGGGCCCTCCTGCCTACGGGGCAGCCTTGGCAGGACGGAGCTGTGTCCGCTGTCCTGGGATCAGATAGGAGGCCTGGATGAGGTCAAACTCAAAATAAAACAGGTAAATAAACGCCTGATTTCTTTCAACACAAAACACAAAGCGTTTGACTGGTAAAGGAAAATATCTGTCATTGTAATTCCCTCCCTCTCTACTCTTTCGTGTCTGAACATCAAAGAGTATCGAATGGCCGATGTTATACCCAGAGGCGTTTGTTCGCCTGGGTCTGTGTCGGCCTCGCGGCGTTCTGCTCTACGGACCTCCAGGCTGTGCGAAGACCACGCTGGTGAAGGCTGCTGCGGGCTCCACTCACTGTGCCTTCCTGTCAGTCGGTGGTGCTGACCTCTACTCTCCGTATGTGGGAGACTCAGAGAAGGCTTTGGCGCAGGTACTTTCTTTTTCCAGTCTGTAAATCCCCAGCTGTATTTGTATCCTCATGATTCACCCCTTAACACCTGCACCTGGCTGCCCACACACAGCTGTTCCGCCAGGCCCGGGCCTGTGCGCCCTGTATCCTGTTCCTTGATGAGATCGACTCTCTGATTGGCTCACGGTCCAACAATCAGACACCGAACAGCGTACAGACCCGCCTCCTTTCCGTGCTCCTCAATGAGATGGATGGGATTGGGCTGAAGACGCTGGAGAGGAGAGGGACGGAGAAGATCCTCCAGGCGGAGGGTGCGGAGGAGAATAGCACGCAGAAACAGGTCCGATATCATCGAGGTTTTTACTCCTCCTTTTGTTGCTCAAATACACAACATTTAATTTACTGACACAAGAGGTCTTTCAATAAAAAAGAATAAGAAAATTGAGTTTGAAGTCATCAATTGCTGTCATATTCTCCCAGTTAGGATTCGTTCATTGTTCATAGCTCACTTTAATATTTCACTAACGCTGTTTGCTTACATTTGCTCAGCTTGTATCTTTCATAACTTCAGGTCGACCCGTCCAATGATTAAAATCCTTAATCTGCTTCAAATATATAGTCCGTACGATCGAATGTGTCTCACTAAAATGCTTCAAACTGGATAAAAGGTCAAAAACAACCACCAACCTGATGCATGCTTCAAAGGGGATACAGGACAATTACAGGCAATTTGACCTTTGACCTTTGACCTTTGAGTTGATTACAATTACCAATTTCTCTAGATTTGAAACTTGTTGAAAACATTTTATATAATGTATTATACAAAATATAGTTCTGGTTGTTTTTACACATGTAAAAGCAGAAATGTTACATATTTATAATATTCAGTATGAGGTGATTTAGTAAACACTTGATCCTAAAAGCTGTTTTTGCTCTTTGACAGTTGGAGTGCCAGGAAGTGTGCAACAAAGAGGTGATGGTTGTCGCGGCGACAAACAGACCTGACTGCTTAGACAGCGCCCTCCTCAGACCTGGCAGGCTGGACCAGATCATCTATGTCCCTCCACCTGACCATCAGGTGAGTTATTGTCTAAACAGGGAATAACTAGTTTTGGTACAACAGTTACTTAATCTTTAACTAACCTCACATTGTCTGTCTCCAGGCTCGTCTGTGCATCCTGAGGGTGTGCACACAGTCGATGCCTGTGTGTGCTGACGTGTGTTTGGAGGAGCTGGCTGCAAAGACAGAACTTTACTCTGGAGCTGACTTGGAAAATCTGTGTAAAGAGGTAATGTGGACACCTTTATTATTCTAAAATACAAAATGTAATCATGGTCCAAAGTGTTAACACGGATAAACCGATAGAGGAAGAATGACTGAAAACTGTTTTTGTTTTCCCAGGCTGCTCTGTTGGCGCTACAAGAGGAGAACATGGAGGCTTCTACCATCAAACACACATACTTCCTGCGGTCCCTCGGCCACATGAGACCCTCTCTCACTGCACAGCAGATTCAGTCATATCAAAAACATCCCAGATGACAAGTCACTATTTCCTCTGCATTGATACAAAGTATTATTAAAGAGATGGATATACATTTGCAATAAAATAAGTCAAACTTGACCTTTGGGAGTCCTCTATTGTTTGTGTGTTATTTTTTTACCGACAGGCACTCAAAATGCAAAAATATTTGAGATCTGCACAAAAAGATACCCACCAGCCATTGACTTTCAGTTCTCAATGTGGCCACTAGGGGGTACTGTTCCCTCATAATATATTGATCATCAGTAAATTCAATACGTTGACGGATTGGACTCCACTTGTGCATTTCAGAGCAGGAAGCTCTGTCTGTCTACGTGCCTTTCACCTCGTACAACCTCTCATCCAGCCTACATCAGCCGGGCTCACAGGATGCTGCGCTAAAGACATCAGAGACTTCTCAGCAACAACAGGTGAGACTTTCCACACATTTGCCTCTTCAACATATACACTTTAGTTTACTGAATTGACTTTAAGCTTCATTTTATAGTGGAAATATTAAACAATTCCTTTTTAGGTATTTGAGAAATCAGAAAAAATGGTTGGATTTTTCCAAATGTTGAGAAAGAAAAAGGAGGTGAGATGGTCTTTACTATCTTAAGTGATTTTGTATTGTGGGTATTGGATTTGTAATATTATGATTCAACAACAAAATAAATGTTTTCCTGTATTTCAGCTGATCCCTCTGATAGGTTTCATGGCTTTTGCTGCAGCAGGAGCCACCTCGGCTGCTTTCTACTTTCTCTTTACTAAATCTGATGTTATGTGAGTGTCGCTTTCATTTTCTGAATTATTATCCACTCTGTACCCAGGCTTTACCCAGGTTCGAATTCGGCCTTGAACCATGTACGCATGTCATCCCCCCTGTCTCCCCCTTTCAACCCTGTCATCTCCGATAAAGGCTAATCTGGCCCAACAAACCTTTTAAAAAATATATATATATTAAGGGCTTTAAATTTCACTTAACTTTGTAATGTTTTTATTCTTAGATCATACTTAAATATCAGCGTCTGACATATAATCAATACTTAATGATGATGCAGCATTTCCTTCACTCTTTTTAGTCTGAATAGGAGCAGAAATCCAGAACCATGGGAGCGAGTGGACCCATCAAAATCCCAAAAGGTAATCCCTAATATACCAGATATTAAAAAGCATTTTATAATGTGTATTTTATATATTGTTTCACAAGGTTTAAATGGTTGTAGTTAACCCTTATTTATTATTTCTGGCACGTAAGACAAGCATGATCTTCCAACTTGCATCTAAAAACTGCTGAGTCACTGAGGAAGGAATGTTATCAAACTAGTACCAGCCGGTTTTTGCATCAGATTAAGGTTTATGTTTTCACACATGTTGAATCACGCTGAAGCCACTAATGGGATTGTTGCCGCTTTGAGCTGATATAAAACTTGCAGTCGGTCAGGTAAAGCCTAATTATGGTTTCTGACATTTTGCTGCAGCTCATCACCATCAATCAGCAGTGGAAACCAGTGAAGGAACTGGAGTATGTGAAGAGCCTGACTAAGTAAAAAGAAAAGAGGATAAAGCATCTTCTAGAAACATCCACAGTCTGACCAGCTGCCTGCACCCCATCAGTCTAACAGAATCCTTTCTGCACAAACTAGGATACTTTGACACTCAGTGTGCGGAAATGCTTCTGCTCCACTGGTGGGGTTTCACCCGGCTCTGTGGTGACCCAGCCCGAGGACACCCATCCACAACAGTAGACAAATATAAAAAATACTCATACTGCCATTAAAATATAAAAAAAAGAATTTCACTTTGGGTTTCTGTGATTGCATCTAGAAGCCACATTAACATTAAATAAGCTGTGTTGTTCAATTGCTTTCAAAGTTGATGTACTATAGTTTCTACTTGTGACCCAAATGGTAACGAATAATATAATATTGTACTAATACGTAGTGTACTGTGTATGTGCATTGTGTACGTGTTAAACTTTCGGTGTTGCTTTTGTTGTTAAAAGCTCTATAAAAAAAAAAACATTTATACAGGATAAACATGTTTTAAGCCTTTTCTTAACCCTTTTTAATTGAATGAAAATTCTTCATGTTTATTTCACAAGCTTCCATGTCATGTGACCCCATGTGACCTCCAAATCAATGCAGCATTGTACACGTAGGATACACCTCTTTATTAAAAGTTTATCTGATTATACGATGTGAAAGTTGTAAAAATAAAATAAAAAAAACTTCTGGATGTTCATACAATAAATAAACTGAAGGTGGAATATAATAAAATAAAATGTAACATTTGTTCAGATACAATGTTGCATTGATTTGGGGTCATTGTTTCAGATGACTTAAAAGCTGTTAAAAGACTAAAATTATCTTCTATTAAACATATTTTTGAAAAATAAATTCATGACATATCAGTAAACCTAAAGTGTTCCACATAAGACACACATACTCAGAGTTTGAGTCTGAAGACCCCAGTAAATGTCTGTTTTATATGGGGCATTCTACCGAATTGATGCAAAGTGCGGTCCCACAACAAGAAAAACTATTTAATAAAACAATTAAGTACTCAGACAGACATTTACTAAGAATATGTCATGGTCTATTTAAACATAAGGCATTCAATTATATAGTGATAAGCTTAATATATACAAAAACATAATTTATAGGGTACTTTCTATTGGGAAGTAGCTGTCCCCAACCCTGACATCTAAATTTCATGTTCTGTAAATAACACTTTATTTTGTTGAATGGTGTATTTAGAAGATCTTTATGATTACATTCAAACAGAAGTTGGAATATTTAGATTTATTGTGGGTTTAATTTTTTAATAAAAGAACTATACTCAAAAAATCATGTCCCCAGTCACTACCGAAACACAAGGGGTTTTAGTCCAATGGCTGAGCCTGGTTTTTAGCCACACCCCTGCATTTTTGACAAGGCAGTGACACTTCATCCCTGTCCCTCATGGCTGAATGGCCAGTAGCTATATCCCATACTTTTGATATAAATCTGTTCCAAAATCTGAAAATTGACGTGTAACCTTAAGAATCTTCAATTAAGTAAACTTTTTCTGAGTTTTATGCAAAGTATTAGGTCTTTATGTGTGTAAACCTCTTCAAAAATGTGTATGCTAGCCATGTAGTTGCTAGCATTATTTAGTTATGCTTAATTTTAGCTAGAATCGTCACTACCAAAACATACGGTTACGTTTCGGTAATTGACATGATCGTTTCGGTAGTGACAAAATGGAATGGTAAGCTGGTAAATCCCATAGTTTTGAAATAAATGTGTTTTAAAGTCTGAAAATCAGTGTGTTACTTTAAAGGTCTCCTATTATACTATTGTTAGGCATATATTATAGCAGGTCTCAGATATATAAAAAACATGTCTATTAAGTGTTTTGCTCAAAATACCAAACAGATCATGCATTCTATCCTCATTCCCCTCTATTTCAGCATGTTACCAAGTGCTGATTCTGGGTCAGTATACTTCAAACATTCACACTTCAACATAAGGCATGTTATGAGTTAAGATTAAGCAATAAGGTTGAGGGAACATGAAACAACCTTTAGAACAAAAATACTGTGGTCACTACCGAAACACTGGATGTTTTGTAAAAAGTAAAGTATTGAGTTATCAACTAAAATGATATGATACTGATTGGTTTAATGTATGTTCAATTTCAACAATCATCAACTCTGGAATCAATATGACCAGTATTATGCATTTTACAAAGAAAGTTTGCATTAGGATTTTTATGAATTGTATAAATTGAACTTTGAAACATGATAACAAATTACATTGCATTGATTTACTTGTGAAAACCCTCAATAAATATCTGTTTGAATACTATTTAGATAAGGGAAGGTAAAACAATCTTAATAGGTTAATATAATACTTTTTTACTACAGTGTATGTACTATGTTTCGTTGGGGCCATTTTTGGTAGAGGAAGAACATTCCAATACAGTCTGAAAATATAAAAATGCACGGTTCTTTTACTAGATATGGGTAATTTAGATATGGTACAAAATATATATGGACAAAGTTTTGGGGAAAAAACATACAACATTTCAAAAACTATTCCAACCTGACTTTGCACCAATTCGGTAGAATGGCCAATATATAAAACTGACGTCATGCAGTCATAATTTCATTCTCAGCAAGAAAGCGTCATGTTTCCCCAAATGTTGTTCTATAAAATGATGAACATTAAGGAGAAACACATGTGCTTGTGGCCAATTGCTTTGACAGGCTGGAGAAGTCAAAATGAATTGAGAAATTGACGCAATGATGATTTTTTGTCTTTCCATGCAATTTGTGACATTGAGAAAGGTTAGAAACAGCTTGTAAATGGACCTGTAGGTAGGTTTATTGATTGAATTTAATTGAAGGTTAGTCATCAACTAACTACCATAGTGGGGTAAAACCCAATACAGCTGAAAGCTCTATTTCCTCCAGAAATGTCAGATCTGTTTGTTCATCGGCCGTTTACATGGTCAACAATAACCTATGAAACTCCACCTTGTAAAACTTGTTTAACAGTTTTTCATTCTTTAATTGCCAGACGCCCGGGGCTTTGAATGTCGTTTTCAGACGAGGAAATGGTGAGATGTTGCCTGCTAGGGCAGCTATAAAGTAATTACTGCCATCCACACGATAGGCAAAGGCACTCATCTGATTATTTTATGGCTGCGGGGGCATTCAACCCTATCATTGAGTTTTGTAATAAGAGCCAATCCTCTTAATGTCCATCTCCTATCTCAGAAGAGAGCCATCCTACAGTGTCTGACTAAACTGTACTCTCTGGCTAGCAAAGCTCACTGGACTGATTTAATCAATTATTAAACTATAAACAAAAGGTGTGACCAGAGGGAGAAAGGAAAGGCATGGCTATTGTTTCTTGATCCGTTTGGCGTGCCTATTTGATCAGGGAACACTTGGTATTTGGTTTCACTTACATGAAAGTTTTGGTTGTACATGAATATGTCATCGAGGGTGTTTCCCATTTTCTTACATTTACTTCCTCTTCAGTTAACGTAACATTCCCTCCCAATATGTTTTTAATATGATGTTAAAATGTATGTCTCCCAGTCACATTTCATAGCTTTAGCCTATGTTAAGAAGAGGTACTGTGGAAGAGTGTTGTCTTGTTATTGAGGACATTATCAGTGCCCTTTTTACATGTAGTCAAATAAACAGTAAGGGAAGAGAGAGAGGGGGGGAGACATTCATTTCAGCTATCAAGCTATGTGCAACTGACAAGTTATTAAGGGAAACAATGACCAAAGAGGAAAGATATATTATGCTTGGCTGGAATTTGTCTACGTGACTCAATCGCAGTCATGACACCACAGACCATGTGACCAGCAGTAAAGCAGGTAGTGGCTCCCACAGAGCAAGTGAAGTGAGAGAAGCAAATCTGCTTTGTCATCTAGTGGTGCACTGCTATGATAATACTCCATTTTGACCTGCACGTTGCTTCTTAAACTGGTTCAGACACTAGTGGCTGCAGATGCTCATGAAGGCCGTTTATGGGTTTCTCAGGAAGGCAGGGCAGTCGGTGGATGTTGTAAATAATTAGCTCTGCTGCAATACAAAAAACACAAGAGTCACCCGCCTGTGGTTACCTGGAAACTGAGACACTCCTAGTTCATTTGTATAGTCAATAACGAACATTTGATTAGTTTAGTTTGAAATAAAACATTATTTTGTGTGCAAATCCATAAGCAGTTGATGTCTAATGCCTAATGACTCGTATTTGTTTGCCAATTGAGTCTTAAATAGGCCAATTGACCTAATTTCAGTCATGTATTTATTTTTTACATACATTTTTGTAAATTAAAAAGGCTCTATTCCTAACCAGAAGGACCTTAAATTATGATTGCAGAGTTACAAGAACTTAAAACAAGATTTCAAAGCAGTTTGATGTGCCTAAAGTCTAGCCCTCATGCTCACTATCATTTAAGGGGTTAAATAGAGTTTAATGTGTATGCTTGTTATCTTATCAAATATCCAGAATGTCTCAATGTTGTGGGTTGATGGTAGAAGCACACCACCTAGTGTTCAAAAGTGACAGCAACATATCCTGCACACTGTGGTACGCAGTCAGCTGAATCTCAATTACCAATCTTGGATGTCTTTCCAATGTTTAAATTAAGTTTGTTTCTTAATTCAAAATAATATTTATAAGTACTTATTTGATTGAATTGGAAAACTATCAAGATTTGAGTCAAAGTATTTTTTGTGGATTGTTAAAATAAGTTGATAAATTGTGCCAAAAATGCCTTTCCATTTTCTTAGATGTGTTGTTAGAAAAAAAAAGGCACTGAGAGGCAAGCAGAAGATGAAATACTTTATTAGAAACAAAGGGTGATGCAGTTCCTGACTTCCGTCGATGATTCATTTTAGAGAATAGGAAAAGGTTTACAAAAAAACCCAGACAGTCTCTCAATACTGGAAACACTATAAATATTATCAGCGGGTGAAAACTGAAAAAACAGCCAATCAGAAATACTGGTTCACAAACCTGTCTGCATTAGTATACTGTCAGTTTAGGGAATACGAAGAAAATGAGTTAAGGAATTGAGGCTGAAACCATAACACTGTAGCATTAACCATTTTACAAAGTCAGTCACTCTTTGATTGTCAGTTGCGTGGTCGCCTAAATTTAGCTAAGAGCCATGCTAAAATAAAATGTCGGTTTTTAAGTGTTGATCAGACTGCTTTGATCATTTCTAAGGTTGATACGTTGATGTGATGTCTGCCTAAGGGACACAATGATACAAGTTGTTTTTCCAAATGAACAGAAAATAAGGTACCTTTTCATTTGCAGACATCCTCAGTAAACAAATAAAATCAAGTCCTCACACCTAGAAACAAATCTGATGCTAAAACATCAGTGACAAATCAAACAATAAAATACAAAAAAGTTGAAATAGGCTTCAATGGTGAATTAAGGGCATTAATTTTTCTGAAAGCATCCAAGCTCTCAAAGCTGTGCGAGGTCCCCGGCGGCTGAAGTGATCCAACTATTGGAAATGTGCGCTTGCTTTCCTTTGGCACCAGTCTTTTTCTGTTTGCATGTACATACCGTTTACTGTGTCTCCCTCACAGCAGGCCTTCTGTCTCGGCTGTCCTGTGTCTTGAAGTGCTCCGTGGAAGTCACTGTTCAGAAGAGTCTCTTTCCCTAGGCACTGGACTGCAGGCAGTGTGTGCAGGTGCGCACAGGCCTCAGCCTGTGTGTCTGCACCTGCACCGTGCACCTGCCCAGGCCGTAGGTGTGGAGCAGCAGGTGGCGCGCCTTCGCCTGCACGTCCTCCCAGTTGCTGGCACTAGAGGGCGCTGTGAACACAAACATCAGAGTCAGAATACTTGTATTCATCCCACAGATGGGAAATGTACATTTGTTACAGCAAGTAAAGAGCCAAAGATAGCTTAATTATTAATTATATTATTAAGAAGCACGCATAAAAAAAAGTAGAAATGTCACAATTTACAAAACACACCTCCCGTACCAGTTCAAGTTGAGATATAGCAGCCAGGTGGAAGTATTAAAAGTTGAAGTATACAGTATATTGCACAGTTATTGACGGTGTATAAATAGGCGTTATAGTCTAGTCTTTGTTGTTATATGTGTGTGTGGGTCCAACAGGGGATGTGGTGTTTATGCATTTGAAATTAAATTAAACAAGTTACAGCATGTCCAAACAGAATATGTCCCAACAGATCATTTCACATGTCATAGCAGGAAAACACAGGTAATTACTGCACACCAGGGCCCCAGCCAGTGTCAGGGCCCTGATGCAGGCCCACTGGGACTCATGTTTATGAACTGAACCATCGTTAAAGTTGTATTAAAGTCATGAGTAAAACCTGTGCAATCAAAATGTATACCCACATACTAATTCAATAACTATATGACGGTTGTGTTAGTACCTTCCAGTTTCTACCAGTTAGTTTACAAAAAGAAACCTTGATCAATTTCTATCAACAAAAAATAACACAATACTAGCACTGAAAAACGTCTCTGCATATTAAATGTCACAAAATAAAATCCATGTTTTATAAGAATGTGCAGTTGTGTCCATGAAAAGCACACTCAAAACCTAGAAAGAAATCACATGTTATGTGTATTACCCCCTTTTTGAGTATGTGCGATGGGACACTTTTCAGAGTACCTTATAGTAGTGTTCAAACTCTTTCATGGACTAGAGCAGTCATTCTTATCAGACATACTCTCAATGTAAGCTCTGCCAGATGTGCTGCATGTGTTGAACTGCTCTGGAAAAGGTTAAACAGCTCTCTCAAGAAATAACACCTTCTATATTGTACGTTTTCACAATGTCACTCAAAGTTTATCACCCATTTTTACATTTTGTGATACAACAGCTTGAATTCAAACTGGATCAAAACAAGGACAATCGTATTCAAACAAATACGGATGCAATCTGAAAGCCAAGGGAAGAACTTGCAGTTAAGTTTCTTGTGAAACAACTGTGATGAAATGAGAACTAAAGTCCTGTGAGAAATAAACACAGGAACAAGTCTCAGCACATAATCCACACTTTGATCTTACTTTTACTTTAAAACAAGATCTGAAGCCAAATGCAAAAAGAATATATTTACTCTTACAGGTCACTGACATTGAACAGATTGCCAAAGCAACACCGAAAACAACCTAAATCAAAGTGGTCAAGCCAAAAGTAGCTCTTCATGATCACTGACAAGCCATCAGAAACATAAGCAGAAAGACTTCAAGATGCCTTCACTGCAGTAGTATTTCTAGTCTTGACTTGGTTGATAAAATATGTACGTGTGTTATCTGTTCACTTTATTAGAGCTGAAAGAAGAAAGTGTATCTGCAAGTATTTTGATAGTTGATGAGTTTCTGTTAAAAAGTATCTGTATTGATGCTGAAACATACATATTTAATATGTTCTGAAGCCCCTTGCATATGGACATATACCTTAAAAAACCTACAATGTAAGAAATGTGTTATGAAGCTTGTTAATAAATGAGTCATAATAAATCCCAAAACAACCTTTTTTGAGTGAAAACTAAAGAAGAAATGGATATAAAATACTTATGATCCACATAATAGTTCTATATATTTAGAAACGTGATCCTTTCAACCTTCTTTCTTCTTGTCTGTACTGAGGGTATGTATCTACTCACCCAGCTGCAGATGCACTATAGCTGCAGTCTTGTCCGTGGTCAGCGCCCAGACGTTCAGCTCATCCACTGATTGGACGTCCTCCAGCTTCAGGAGGTCTTCTTTGATTCTCAGAGTGTCCAGATGCCTGGGAACACCTGAGGATGAAATAAACTCCTTAATGCACCTACGCCACTTTAAATACTCAACATCCTCTGAAGGCACTGCAGGACCACGGCCAGAGACGCACCCTCCAGCACGATGACTATTGTGTCTCGTATGATGCGGAACGTGGTGACGAGTACCAGGATGGAGAAGATGTAGGTGCAGATGGGGTCTGCCAACTTAAAGTCCGGCTGTGAAGTCAGAGAGTTACATCGGATCGATTAAAATCAAAGTTTCATATGAATGCATGCTTAGCCATCCCTGTATTTAATATCAATTTAAATCGAAAGACCATCAATTAGTTTACAATTAGTGAATTTGTATGAAATAATTTATATATTTTCGTTTAATTAAATGCTTTTATACGTTTACAACTAACACTTGGTTTTAACAACATAATGGGTTTAAAGCTGTATGGTTCACACTGCCTTGGGAGTTCTCTGTTAAATAGGTGTCAACACTTAATTACCAGTTTTATTTTCAAAAAGTAACAGAATTACTTTGTTGGTACAATACCATCTTGTTTTACAATGGTTCTACAAGGTAAATACATGGTCAAATGGTCAAATGGATGGATGAGTGGATGGATGGGTACCTTGAAGCGGACGATGTAGGCCGCTATGAGCACCCCGATGCTCTGGACCAGATCTCCCAGAGCGTGGATGAAGGCCGCTCTGACAGCCAGGCTGCCCTGCTGCCTCTGCCCCCCCGACCCCCCTGACTGTGAGGCGGCTGCAGAGCCGTGAGAGTGACCATGGCCATGTGAGTGACCGTGGCCGTGAGAGTGACCGTGGCCACCTTGGTTTAACAAGAAACCCATTCTGTAAGACACAGAAGAAAACAAAAGAAAGAAAGAGGGCGTTTTTTTTTAAGGCATTGGAGTTACACGTATGTTGTGTTTTTAACTAAGACAATGCTGTCAATGAGTTTAATCATTCACCTTCCAAATATGGTCAAACATTAAACACTGAGAATCATCAACTGGAGAGGTGATGACAGGACAGGACTTAGGACCAATCTTAAGCTGACACTCATAGGCACGATTACAGCGTTGTCATATTGTGCACTCTTTAAAAGTGACTTTTTACTTACATGAGGTTGACAGCCACGCCCACAGCTGCAGTGATGAGCATGACATCCCCATCTATGTCGAACTCTTGGTGTATCGTCCTCTGAACGGCCTCGTAGAGCAGTATGGCTGTCAGGATGTAGATGAGCACTACACTGAGGACTGCTGATACAACCTCTGGGGACGGAGAATAATGGTCAGTTGTAGATACAGAGCATGTTTATACCAAAAAACTAAGATACAGTACCAACATTTTTTATATTTGAAAGGTCCAATTTGTTTATACTAGAAATGATTTATGTTTAGCCTTCACCAATAACTGTCTCAACTGTATTTCACATGCTGTCTCCTATCAAATACACGTTTAGTAATGCCTCCTACAAGGATCCAGCTAGAACCCTGTCCTGTTCTTCATTTTAGAATAGACGACATTGTGTCTTTCATCTGTGACTGTCAAATTCTACTTGATTGGACAATAATGTTTTCTGATCTACCGAGAATTCTTTCCACTCCTAAACACAGAGATACCCTTTTTGTATCAATTTAGTCCTTAATAAAAAAAACAATAGTCATGGTATTCTACATATCAGAGATTAAGATTACAACAATTTGCAAAGCACAAAACCACTCACATTGAAAACCCTGATGGTAAACAACCTCAGAAGCTTTTGAGTACAGATGTAAACTCCCCTCTGACGTGTAGAGAGAGGATGTGAAGCACTTTCTTCTTCAGTTGAGTTATAGATGTACAAATTCATCTGTCGATTGAATGTTTCTCATAACCCTGTCATTATGCTGCTTTCAAATCCGTGTCTCAGTGCTGTCTTAGTGCTGTAGATACCAGAAACATTGGTATAACTGCCTTTTTCATTTATATTTGAGTGTTCTATGTTTTTTTTTTGTTTTTTTTAAATGGACCAAGAGTCTCTTTAAATAAAGCTGACGATGATAGAGACTTAACTATTTCTAACACACAGAAGGGGTGATATGAGAGAGGAAGTGCACAGAGGAAGTGAGAATGCTTCTGAGATCATAAACTCACCGAGACGATGCAGGCCGAAAGTAAATCTACTCGTGGGCGGTTTGGTGGAGAGCCAGAGGGCCAGCAGAGAAAACAGAATGCCCACCACGTCTGTTAGCATGTGCACAGCGTCAGTCATGATGGCTAAGCTGTTGGAAAAGTAACCACCTGAAAGCCAAGACAAAGAGATTTTAAAAGGATATCTGCAAAGATTTATCTTAAATATTTGTGCATGCACAGATTTTAAGATACAAGTGTTGGCACCTTGCAGATATTAGGGATGCCAGAAACTGACCATGATCAAATTCGAAAATCGGACAGCCCTGGCGAATATTAATCGACTTCCTCCAAGTTTACAGTAAAACAAACTGGTGATGTGACCAATGGCCATTTACAATTATTAATACTATTACTATTATTAGCATTAGTCTATATTTTGGTTGAAACTAAGCCAGGAAAAAAAAGAAAAACATAAATAATAATAAAAATATATATAAATAAAATCGAATTTTCAAAAACAATTTTCGATTATGGAGACTGTAACGAATATTCGAAAAATCGAATAATCGCTGGTATCCCTAGCAGATATACACCCACAGCATAGTATGTGGTTACATTCTAGGTATGATGTGACGTGATTTAATTGGCAGATAATCATTTATTTTATTAAAAGTGACAAAATAGTATACGATCTAATTCCTGCAGAATTCAATCTGACTGTGACCCTGATGAACTGTCAACTGCTATCAGCTAAATGTATCAAAAGAATGCTCCACTGTCCCAGTTTTTAAATAGAGAAATAGATTCATAAAGAAAACAACAAATCTAGCGTGACCCAATAGCTTTTAAAATAGCCAGTATGTAACACTCATTGATTTGTATGTTTGTATGTAAGTCATTATTATTAATCAGCAGATTTTTTTCCTAGATTCATCATTTAATCTTTTATAAAATGTCAGAAAAGTTTATTACAGTTTCTTGGTTTTCATGATGATGTCTTTAAATGTCTTGTTCCGTCAGTCCAAAAGCCAAATATATTCAGATCAAAACAGAGAAAAGCAGGACATGAAAAATCACTAATATTAGCCGATTATCGAAACAGACAAGAGTTACTTTTTCTGTATATAATATTGATTAACCCATTAGTTGACACACTTATTGTATCTCTCATATATTTGTTGAACCACAACATGTATTAATAATAATATAAAAACAAGACTTGGGTAGATAATTCAGCACAAAAAAGTCAGCAGAACAAGCTTTCAGAGTTGTTGCACCAGAGGCGGAAATGATGCTAGGACATATAATCAATCACAGAGTCCTCCAGCCGATAGCACCTTAGGGAGAGGAAATGCACAAACATTGATACTGATGTAGAGCTGGGAGGAACAGTGGATGGATTTGGAAATACCCTAACCTGCTCATTCTCTGATTCAATCGTCATCTTTGTTAACTGCGTCAGAAAGGTGAAGATTAACACACGATGAATCCTGAGGCATAAGTGTGTGATTGTATCTATCATCCTCACCTTTTCAGCTAAATAAGTGTCAAATAAAAACCTGTTTTTCTTCTGGAGATATTTCAGCACAAAGCATGTTTGATGGTACCCCCATGTTTAGGCATAGAAGTATAAAAAATGTCTCCTTCCACTATAATAAATGGAAGTTAAAGATTTGTGGTGCTCAAAGAAAAAGAAAAGTGCATTTAAGACAGTTGAAACTTATTTAAAATGTAAAAAAGGCGTTCTGTTTCAGGCGAGGTAGCCTACTAAACCTGCTTTACAGAGGGTAGTAGAGTTCATTTTCTCCACCTAATTGACTGAACAATGAATATGTATTTCTGTTTGCTCATTGTAAGATACTGCCATCGGTTGTGTATATCTGAAAAGCCATATCCAAACAAACACATTGCTGAACTCAGGCCCGCTGTGTCTCCAGCTGATTTGAAAAGGTTTAATGGGTTTATTTCCTCTCGCTTATCTCCTGCAGCCATGGATGTAAAACAACTTCTATTTCTATGTTTTATTCCCTTTCACCTGCCTTAGCAAGACTTCAGTAAAAGTGGTCCAAAAACTGCTGCAAGCATTTGACCAAGTGCTCGAAATGGTCTCATGTGACTCCCATTAAGATTTCTTTCCACTGGCTTTCCACCAAATATTTTTAGTTTAGAGCCTTGCCTGTTTAAAGAGCACAGCGGACCTACATCAGGTCTGATCGGGGTTTGTTGGTTATCCCCGGGCTCAAGACAAAAGGAGAAGGTGCCTTAGGTTGTAACTCCTACACCGTGCAACTTTTGTAGTGTCTCAATGACAGTTTTGTTCCTTTTTACATGTCTTTAGCTTTGTTGGTATCTCTTAGTATAGTTTGTCTTTCACTTGTTGTTTTGTGTTGTTGTTTTTTTACACAAAATCACTTTATAAGGTATGAACAAATGTGTGGTCATTATTATATATTGTTATTATTATTACTATCATCTTCAGAGCCAGTTTGTATTCTATCTCTTTTGTCATAACGCTTACTGGATTATCTAGCAGTATTTAAAAAGAAATACAGCTCTGAAAAAAATTAAGAGACTACTCCACATTTTTCTTAAATCTCAATCTCTACATGTATGACAGCCATTCTATTCCAGTGTCTGTTGAATTCCAACACAGAGAGAGGTTGTCAGTAGTTTGAAGAATATAATAACAAATGTTAATTTTACTCAAACACATACCTATAAATAGTAAAACCACAGAAACTGACATTGCTGCAGTGGTCTCTTCATTTATCCAGAGCTGTATGTAGTGTGAGGTTCACTCTGCACATCTTACCGACAATTTCCCCTGTCATGAAGAGGAAATAGAGCAAAGCTGCCATGACCAGCCTCTTCATCACTTTCTTGTGTTTGATGCTGTCCCTCTTCTTGGTGCAGTTCTCGCAGGGGTCCATGTTGAGCCCCGGGCTGCCCAGGCTGGAGGAAGAGTCCAGCAGGGAGTCATCATCATCCGCCGACACCACCAGCGTGTTCACCGCCACCCCGTTGGAGTTAGCCCCGGAGGAGTAGTCCGACATCTCCCCGGAGACCACCACCTTGAGCTTGTTGAATTTGGGCGTCTCGTCGTCCCCTAGCTCGTTGGAGAAGTCGAAAGGCTCGGTGTCGCTCAGGTCCCAGTCGTTCCTCTCCCTCCTGAAGACGGATCGCACCTTGCTGAAGAGCCTGCCTCCAGACATCTTTGCTAACACTGAGGTTTATCCAGGCCTCTCTATGGAATCAGTTCCATTGTTGTAGGTTCAAGTCTTGCATTTCTACTCCGGTTGAGTACCTAGAGGAGACACAATAAATTAAACGACAACGACATTTACGACAACTCAACGACAACGCAATTCACTCCAGATCCTTTCAGATTATCATTGTAGAAGTTGTGCTGGTTAACTTTGAGTCATCTTTTAAAAATATATATAGCATAAGCTAAAGAGTAACAAGCTAGCTAGTAAACGTTAGCTGTCTTGTCGTGATAGTTAGCCACACAGAGACATGTAATGTAGTCGAAATACAAGCCGGTTTACCTAATATATATCCTTTATGGTTGTCAAGTATCGATTCGTCTTTAAATTGAAAACTGTCATTAGACTGGTGTCAACATCAGTCGTTGCTCTCACCTCCCCGTCTGCATTAACAAGTTTGGTTTCGCCCACTGTCACGTGATGACGCACGAGTCACATGACGTTTTTTCCAGACGCACATCCAAACATCTCTGCTGTTGTTTCTCTTTCTTGTGTGCGAAAAAACGGAACCCATTACACAAAGTTACTGTTAAATAGAAAAGCAATCAGGTAAGACTATGTTGTGACTGTTAGAGGTTGTGTAGTTGCTGATGTGTCACGTTATGAAGCTGCTCAGCATGCTAGCTAATTTACTTCCTCTATGGTCAGATGTTCTGATAAGCTAACTGATCATTTACAGCCGACAAAATGTGACTGATTTATTGATGCCTCTTTTTCAAGTTCTGAAGCAGCCTGGGTCAACAGAGTCGTTGCATATGGAGGTAGAGGAGATGGAAGATGAAGGACCTCCACACATTGAAGGTGTGTGTGTGTGTGTGTGTGTGTGTGTGTGTGTGTGTGTGTGTGTGTGTGTGTGTGTGTGTGTGTGTGTGTGTGTGTGTGTGTGTGTGTGTGTGTGTGTGTGTGTGTGTGTGTGTGTGTGTGTGTGTGTGTGATCTGGCCTGGCCTCTGCCGTCTTGACTTGTCTGGCATGAATTTCTGTATAGATTGTGACAGATAGCTGTCAGTTTGTGCCTTTCATGCATCCTTATTACATATCTATACGACAGTGTTGTTCCCCAGCTCAATATATTTTGACATAGAGGGTTTTACATTCTTTGCAACATTTTCTCCTTAAGTAAATGTTCAAAGTACATTTTCCCTGGTCAATTTTAAAACCATCTGCGGATCATTGCCAACTGATGTCATACTGATTAAAACCAGGCCCTTAAGTTTGTGTGTATGACTGTTTTCTTATACTTCAGACAATTATATCTCTTTCAAGTTGGACCTTGCGAAACAAGTTAAAATGAGTGTTGTACTGTCATTGCACAGTTACTTAACCCCAACACTACCGTCTCTGTTATTATATATTGAGGTGTAAGAGGACATGAATAGTCATGAACATGGGTATCTGTGTCATTTTAACCATATCCATTTCAACATTGTCCAATTTTCAGCAAATTAGTATGTTCATGAATAAATAGCATGCACATTTTATTGCAAAGTTGTTATACTTGCACTGTTTTATTTTGGTGGAAAATAAATGAATATGGGGTGGACTGTGCAATGTCTTCAGTACTGAGACCACCTAGAAGGATTAAAAACTGTAGAACTGCAGCTGAGGGAGCAGATAGCGAATCGTACGCCGAAATTATCCATGATGGTAGTTTCGTACATTTATTTCTTCATCCAAAAGTACAACGTTTCCAATACGTGCTGTGATTTTCCTATTGCATGCTTGTTTCACCCTGGTAAAAAACGATATGCTTACTGGTACGCTTATCCCACCACCGCCTGTCTCCCATTATATACAACTACACCAGGTGCCCAAATCACCCAGTGTCCAAAGGTGCCTTCAAATGAAAGCAACTTTATCAAACTTTATAACACATAAATAATAATACATTTACTATAAACAAAACAAAACAAAAATATATATAACAGACATAATATATAGCTCCAACACTGTGTGACACAATACTAAATACATGATTTCCTCAACATGTGACAGAGCTCCAGTTGGACTGTTTGGAGAGCATGGCGCCTGTAGAGAACGTGTTTGTGGATAAGATAGCTGTGGACAAACTCACAGAGGGATTACTCTCTCACTACCTACCAGATCTACAGAACTCTAAACGAGCCCTGCAAGAGCTCACGTGAGTATTTTGCTTGTTTGGTTTTAGGTACGGCCATCCCTAATAAATACACATTTCACCAGTATTATCTCACCACAATGGTTTTAATAAGCACAGCCTTATTCAAGCTACTTGTGGATACAACTTTAAAAGTGGCAAGATTAGAGACATATTAATACATCCCATGGTGGAGAAAGTTTATAATGTTTTTCTTCCAACTAAAGATTACAATCAGGGACTTCAGGGATATGTTATCCCAAACAGGTTTTGTTGTTTAGTTAATTCACTTGGTTAGTACGTGCTTGAATAAATAAAACATTTATTTTCAATGTAAATAAGAAATAATAAAAAACTTGCTTGTTTATTGCTTTTGATTTGTCCTTCAATATTAAGGATGGTCCCATCTATCCCAGAGTTAAAGAGATCATAAAGGACGAAACTCAGCAATTACTGAGTACATAAAACAGCCAACAGGTGACTGTCAGTATGTGATTCCTATAATGACAGAAACCAGTTTACAGTAAACGACTCTGTGGCACAGGTCAACATGCTTCAGGCAGAACTGGATGGATGGGTTGTCCTGTTGCTTTAATGCTGGTAGTGCTGAGTTTACCGTTCATTTCACTATGAACATGCTGGTTCACTTGTAAAGAACAAAGTCATCCAAAACAACCTGAACTGTCTTTCACAAACATGAACAATCTGTGCAACACTTCTAAACATCCAGGAATGTATCTGAATAATTAGCGCATGTAAATATTCTCTACATATTTACTCTGATGGAAGTTATGAATATTTAGAAGATGTCCTTTCAATTTAAGAAATGTTTTGTTGAAAAAAGGCCTCTTGACTTTACTTCTTTCTCTCCATTTGTATCCTGACCAGACAAAATCAGGTGATATTGTTAGACACACTGGACCAAGAAGTCACCAAATTCCGAGATTGTAATGCCTTACTGGACCTCAATTCACTGGTATGTTGGGACTGAATTATAATCTCATATTTCACACTTATCATTGTCTGTTTTCTTTACTTACCAATGGGAATGCTTTCTAATCCAGTTTGTTGTATTTAGTTTACAGAGGCAAAGGTTTACCACAATAAACTGGTGAACATAAGGAAAGAGATGATCATACTCCACGAAAAAACAACTAAACTAAAGGTACCTTTTCTTTGAATGTATTACTGGGAAATGGGTGATGCGATGTTAAAAAATGGCATAACAAATGTGTGTATTAATGCAAATAAACGGTTCACACACTGTTTGAATGTTAATTTGTGTCTTCTCTCAGAAAAGAGCCTTGAAGCTGCAGCAGCAGAAGCAGAACGAGGCACTGGAGAAGGAGCAGCAGCGTGAGAAGGAGCTCGAGAGAGAAAGGCGGCTTGTTGCCAAACCTGCGAAAAGATCTTAGGATCCCCGAGTATGTCTGCTGAATGAATGTACAGGTGCTTTTGCATGCCTTCGCCTATTTATTACATATCAACTATACTACACATGACTACTGCTGAACATTTTCCAAAGCAAAAGTATTTTAGACTTTTAAAAAATGATAATGTCTGAGCTTTTGGGCCTTTATTTTACTGGATAAAGGGAGGGAGAGGAGAGATTAGACACAGTTTAGTTTTCAACCAGGAACATCCTGATCACATATCCATTTTACATCTGTAGGACTGACCCCTCATAATTTTTATGTTTCAGAATCTGTTTGACTGCCATCCACTCATTTTGGTACTTATCTACTTAAAACATGCTCAATACATGTGATCTATTATACCTACATTATTGTTACATGTTTATGCAGTTGACAGAGGTCACTCATGTGACATGTTTGCTCTGAATTACTTCAAAGTACAACAGCATTTTTTTTATAGCTTTATTGCCTCTCAAACATTGAATTCTCAGCAGGTCAAACTCCATTGGTTTTGTTGTGATAGAAATAACGCCCAGGTGTACTACCTTTTTGCTGCAAAAATACTTTTGGTGGACAGCTTCTCGAAAAAAAAGAAAAATAAATTTGGTTTGAAATGGGGCAGATATATTGCTTTCAATAGAAACATTATTTTTTATGAAACACCCTTCTTTATACCTGCACTGAATTAGAAAATTTTGATTTTGAATGGGAAAGTCTAAAAAAAAGTATTTGTAAATTCATTGAGAACAATCTATTCCAAAATCTTTAACACAAATAAGAGTAGAGTGATATGCTTTGGGATATGGTTCACATAGACAGTACACGGTAAATAGGCTAAAAAATGCAATAAGCATGGTATGGTCTTTTATGTTGAACATTGCCAATATCACCACAAACCAAAGACCTGGACTGAATCATCCAATGCTGTTACTTCTCACTATCAACCTCTGGTGACACAAAAACTGGAGCACTTCCCCGAGAGTGCAACAAATCGCTCAAAGACACTTAAGCCGCCGTCAGACAATTGCCAGGAGGAGAATCAATGTGGTTGCTGTCTTTTGTTAAAGATTAAGTGTTAATATAAGTTGTTACATGCCCTGTTAGTGTTGAATGTTATGAAACAAGTATGTTGTTTGGATAGATCTGCATTCTGCACTAAACATAACTGACTGTATTTCTGGGATCCAGATGATGAATTTGTGAACATATGTACAAAACTTTGCCCCCGCCACACACAGCAGCTGTTAATTAATATACTAATGTGTTATTTGTTAATTATATTTGATTTTTTAGACCTCTCAGAAAGGCTTCTATGCACTACCCGCACCTGGAACTCCACTGTTTATACAATTCATAATAAAATAACACAAACTGGTCTGAAAGTGCATTTCATTTTATTTTTTTATTACCTGTTTTTAGTATGCTTAAGCTGTGCACTTCAGTATGTGTGAGAGGGTGAGTACCGCTGTAGTGGTATTTTTCATTGATGCACACATTTTATAATGCCAAATTGGTTCTCAAGTGCGTGTTTTAGAGTCTCACTTCTTTATGTCTACTGCATGGTGTGAAATAGGGCTGCAACTTACAATTCAATTATTGAATTTGCAGATTTGCATGATTGTTTGGTTTGGTCTTCAAAACAGTAAGAACGCCATTCCAAGTTTCTAAAAGTGCAAGGTGATCTTTAAATTAGTTATTGTGTACACCCTAACATATTCAGTTTAATAAGATACAAAAAACAACAACAGAGAGAGCAAGACATCTCCATTGGAGCTGAGAGGCAGAAAACAGCAATATCTGCAATTTATGCATGAAAATATACTTTTACAAATTCATCAACAATCAAAAATAGTTAGCCATTTTTTCCGGTCAATCAACTAATCATTACAGCTCTGAAGAAAAGGTCCCTTTTTAGGGCCATGTGTACAATACAAATTAGTATGAAATAAAACAGGAAAAAGGCAATTTTGCATTAAAAATCAATTTAATATATACAAATGTCAATTACTTGATATTTATCCAAATGGTTCGAGTTTTTTTGTTGATCAACTAATTGATTAGTCGACTAATTGTTGCTGCTCTACTGTAAACACTTGTTTTCAGGACCACATGTGCGTAGATTTACTTTTGACTTGTGTTTAATATCTTAGTCCACTAGGTGTCAACAGAGACCAGTATAATTTTCACATATTTGAAGCTATGATAGGCAAACCTGCTCCAGTGAGTCTGTGCAGGATATTTCACTTGAACATTTGTGTAAAAGCTAGAATTATTGATAAGCAAACATACACATTGAGAGGAAGATCTGTTGTGAGTTCAATGTGTAAACTTATATATTAATGAAAGATAAATGTTGTACTCAAACCTCATACTGTTGTGTTTCTTTATTACTTCATATTGTACCTGAATAGCTTAGATGCCAGGTGAATATATTGTATATATTGCCTGCATTTAAAAACACTGGTAGAATGGAGCTATGGACTGATGTTGGTTTACAGAGTCTTGCAATAGACGGTTTCCAATTCAGGCTCAGCTTCACCCGCATAAACCTTTAATTGTCACTGGATTGGTAAACACTAGACCAATGTTTTCAACAAACACTCTCTTTTTTCAAACACATTTTATACACTATTATCACGTATAAGGCGTACAAACAGTCATTTGTTGACAAGAAAGTAGGTTACATTCCTCTCTGTCCCAACACAACCATGTGTCTGTCCCGCCCCCTCCTACTCACATAAAACTCTAATTTTACACTTACTATTACAGCAGGAAACTCAGTCAAAACCAACACGGCTCGGTTTACCCGCGCCCAGTGCTTGTCAGAGCGGAAACTGCACCACAGTGTGGCCATGGAGGGGTTCAAACTCAGGGAGAGGGGCAAAAATACTCCTCACTGATTAATGTTAGACAGTGCAGAGGAAACCACATTTTGAATATAGTTTTTTAGTACTTTGATCCTGGGTTTGGAAATTGTTTATGTGTATGTCCAAATACAGTTGCTTCATATAAAAAAGCCTTTTGAACGCCTGTTGTTTTTTCTTAAACTGGATCAGTGTAATGGGAAGCCAAACAAAAGGAAAATATCTGCATGTGTCTAAAAGTAAAAAGTAAGGAGCCCATTTGCAGGTGTAATATCTAAACAGTTGCAATTACCATACTTTTTTACATGGCATGTTTAGTGTTTTTTATTTACCACAAACCAGCCTTAAATGTGCAGATGTTATTTTATTTCTGTGTTTTAGCTATTTTAGGTGATACAAATGTGTGAATGAAGGGTGGGAGCCAACAAAAGTATATTCAGGGCCTCATAAATTATTTTTCTGGTCCTTTTGTCTCTAGCGTGGGAAAAAAACTACGAAAGCAAAAATTTGAATTAAAACTGGTAGTTTTTTGCCTGTTCTTTCAGTCGCATCTCTGGGCACTCAGTTTTATTTAGGTTAACTTTGTTAAATGTAAAATGCCTTTTATCCCAACAAACCACATTTTCCTAGTTCTTCCTTTGCTTAGTGTGTTCACACTTTGTAAAATGTTGCCCAGGATCTGCCCTTTATTAGTCATTACTATGATTAAATAAGGCTCTGTTTTTCCAGGAGGAGGGGGCGTAGAGGGTTCAGACGGCTCGGAGAAGCAGTGGTTTCCGAGGCTGGGCTCTACTCCTCCAAGCATTTGTTTTTTACTTGTTTCTACTTTTAGAAACTTGGCCGTCGGGGAAAAACACAAACCCCATTTTGCCAAAGCCACAAGCGAGTCGCAGACATGCAGCAGCTGATGATGTTGTATAGCGTACGGCCTTCCTGTCTAAGTAAACAGTGATTCAGATGGGTGAGGAGTGGGAGGCTGTGGTCTGCTTCAGACTGGCAGCACCAGGCCTCACCCAGACCCACCATAACAGGATATGCTCCTCAGGCCCACACTGATGGGTGCATCATGTTATTATTTCCCTCAGATTTTAACATTTGGCCCATGTGGTAATTTTCATGTATACTGTGTACCATGAGAAGAGCTGGGCAGAAGGCTCTGGAAAACATATCTCTCTGTGGTGTCTCTGACCGAAGTGACAGTGAATGAGGTGACTTTCCCTTCTACAGCAGGTCTTATATAACTGTTCTTACGCAGGTCTGGACATGTGGGCAAGGAGGACATTAGTAATTGTTTCTGTGACTCAACAGATGGCACGGAGTAGATATTCAAGCATAAAAGTTTGACATGTTACCACCACATCTTTTAAAACACAAATTATCTGTTATACATGGATGGGAAGTGAATACATTTAATGTTTCAATCAGTGTTTTACTTCAGTGTTGTATTTTTGGGAGCCTGACAATATACAAAGCTTAAACATTTTTAAATAGTAGTTTAAAAAGC
This sequence comes from Notothenia rossii, assembly GCF_949606895.1. Taxonomy (NCBI): domain Eukaryota; kingdom Metazoa; phylum Chordata; class Actinopteri; order Perciformes; family Nototheniidae; genus Notothenia; species Notothenia rossii. The sequence continues at coordinate 26,204,555 of NC_136904.1, forward strand.
CTAATCTGCACATAAAGCAGTTTTTAAGGATGATTCAAGGCACCTGAAAGGGTCACAAGATAAACCCGAAGGGTTCTAGGATAATTCATGTAAGAGCAAAAAAGATTAAATAAAGTCCTGCCACTTTTATTGTTTTTTGGTACTTCTTATTGTCTTTGCTTTTTGGTTTAATTTTATTTTTGAATGATAATTCTACCTCTTTAAAGTTTGAACAGAGAGGGGAAGGAAAATGACTTTCTGGTGAAACTGCAAAAACTAGAACAACTGTTGAAGGATGTAAATGACGTAACAAAGTTGCCTTAAAGTTGGGGTATATAGGTACGTTTGAGAAACCGGCTCGAGATACACTTTTTGTTATATTCCATGGAATGCTCTTAACATCCCGATAGCAATGAATATCTTTGAATATGCTTTGACAAAAACTCCATAAAACACTTTTATCTGTGGAAGCCGTAGTACTGTAAAAAGCACGACCAATCATTTTAGCCGGCCCGGCTAAAATAACTGGATGGCCCACCTTCCTGTCAGCCTTCCATCTGTGCACACATTTATCTCGTGACCTCATTGGTCATGTGCGCGTTCGTGTGTGTTGGAGGAGGGACTATGGAAGTGACAGATTTTTTCCGGCTGTGTATTTTCAAATTCAAGCGCACTCGAGCTGGTTTCTCCAAAATTACCTCCCCCACCTTTAATTTTATAGTTAAATTCAATAAATAATTGTTTTAAATAATTTTTCATATAATATTATAATGGTTAAATATGGCATGATTTAATACAGTTTGTTGTTGTTTCCTGTGCCTAGGAACTAATGTTTGTTCATGTACTGGTACTGCGTGTTTTGTTGATGCACTGGACAACTCAACCTGGGTTGATGTCTTTATTTGAAGCTCTGCTGAAGTCTGTGACAAAGTTATAATTTGACAAGGTTATACGGAAAAGGAACTTTAAAGATGAATCTCCTTTCACGACAAGCGGCCAACGAGGTATTTGTTTTGTGTTTTCGTATTTCCTATTTTCATTCATATATGTGTAGCACAATATGCTAATATGTTTGGCTATGATGTATACGTGTAAGTCGTTGTTGTAGTTCTCACGGCCTAACTGAAGAGGGGAGGCTACAAGATGAAAACTTAAGAAATAAACGCCCGTTTTAAAGAGCCGGTCTGTTTCGTGAAGAGAGCTACTACAGGATATATGGCATTTCATAAATTCATCATTTGTTTTTCATGTGTCAAATATGAATCTGGAAAATAACTATGAACCACAACTGTCAAATAAAATGTTGTTGAGAGTACAATAATTAACAGGGTAGGCAGGGTTGTATAAAGGGGCACGAACATGGTAAGATACTTCCCAAAACACAGCAATTCAATATATTTACCTCCCACCAGTGGCGATGAACAAAACGGAAATTATAACTCTTGATTTAAAATGTTACTCTTAATTAATACACATTATGCATTGTTTGAACACATTTACAGATACACCATTACAAACCAGTTGACACAGTAACAGCAGACTGCAGCCTCAAGAGCCCCCTTGATCTTATATGCTCAGTAAACATTTTCCCATATTATCCTGTAAATACAAAATGTGTACTCTAAACACCTCAGTATATTGAACTTGTAATGCTTGTATAACTATTTCAGGGGGGGAAAGAAGCTTGAATGCACTGCAACTAACTTAATATGTTTTAAATTGAAGTATCTAAATACTTCTTTGACTATAGCTCTGTGCTGCAACCGCAACAGCAGTGTTTACAATTTAAGCATCCAATACGGATTACAAAGTGTCTTGTTGTGTCTGCACCAGGGCCGTTTCTTGCTTTTTGGGGGCCCTATCTGACCGCGTAGTCCGTATATAGCAAGAATCGGCCCTGGTGTGCACTGTGGTCTGGCCTGTTGCCCTCGGCGTAAACACAGACAGAGTGAGTGCACCACAGTAGGTGAAAGGCAGACCTCACATCAGCCCCACAGGTGCAGTGTGAACCCTGCACAGCTCACAGCCAGGGCGGCTTTAAGAACGTCACGTTTTCAAAAACAAGCCTTCACAACATCCCTAATCGTTACAAAGGGTTTTATGGCACCGCCGGCTGGTTTCATGGGCTCCTCTTAGACTGTAGTAAAAGCGGTAAATATAGCAACAAGTTGTAGGCTGAGAAGGAGGCTTTCAACAGTTGTGGTAGAGGGAAAGAATGATTTGATTAACTGAATGTGCCCTGTCCTTGTTTTTCTTGGTTGGGTACGAGAAGAAAACAAGAGGAAATATGTTAAAGATGCATTGCAAAGCCGTGAGCCATAGGAGCGAGACAAAGAAACTGTTTTCAGACAAGAGGCCACTGATTCGCAGTCACCTCTGCCGCCAGCTTGGTTTAGTGGTCGCACGGCCGTGTCCTGTCTGACCTGTGTGAGGTGGAGATGATAATCCAAAGCTTAACTGTATGGAGTTAGAGGTCTGAAAGCAGGATTTATGGTGTTGTTTATATGGTCTATTTAAGTCAACCACTGCAGACTGTTGCTTCCTCTGCTTTTTGGATGCCCTGTGGAGAGGTGTGTATGGGGACAGGGAGCAAGAGACACGTGCAGCACAGACACACCTACACCCATGCAGACACAAAGACAGACACACACGTGCTCACGTACGCAAACAAGATCAAGTGAGAGCCAATACTGCAGCTCTAGTGGCAGTGCGGAGGTCGGTGTGGTTTAGAAAACTGCAGGGTTGTTGTCCCAAGGGCAGGCAGTGCGGCTGTCAGAAGACAGATAACTTCTATCAACACTGTACCATTTGCCAAAGTACTGTATCTATGGACACTGAGTTTATAGTAGTTTCTCCAAGCTATATTTTTCTAGTTCTCTATCTATGTTTTAAATTGTTGTTTTACTTTTATGTATGCACCATGACATCAAGTCAAATTCCTCGTACGTGTCAACCTACCTGGTAATAAACCTGATTCTGATTCATTGTTTTAGTACAATGTTTGTAGTTTTAACTACTTGGTTCTTTTGTCAATCACATTGCTCTTCAAATCATAACAAAAGTGGAGGGCAGCAATGCAGCCATGATCATTTTTCATGCCAGCAAAAGTAATGCTTACGTAACACCTTATCTTTCACATACAAGTTCAAACTGACCTGCTTGCGCACGCTGTGAAGTCACACACGTATGAAAACGAGTTAGCTACTTGTTGAGGAAATGACCACCATCCAAAAAGGATTTTTGGCATGGAAGTTAAGTATATTATGAGTTACTGTTAAAACTTTAGGCAGAATACCTGCTTTTGCGAACTCAAAACTGAAACACTACTTTACAATAAGAACTGGACTGGACAGACTGGAAAAGGTTAATCCAAGATAAACAAATGTATTGTCAACAAATGGGATAAAGGATTTTAGAATTTGTATCCTGCTCGAAACTAAACTACACTGCAATATTCCCCACTCTGTATTTTTTCCTCTCTCTACCTTTAATGATTTGAATGAACTGGTTGTCTGAGCTATTCAAACTCTATGCATAAAACAACCCATGACCTGAAGTCACATCTAACTTAAGCTTGAATGGAGGCAAGCTACACATATTCTGGAGTTTGAGTACTATATATATTGTTTATGTTGTGGTTGTGTTTTGGAGCTCATGAATTAGTTTGAAACATCTGGTTAGGAGCTGGATGTTCATGCCAGAACATTTATGTTTGTGTGGACACATAGAGCAGGAATGTTGTAATGTACCAGTCAGAGAACAAATGTGTGAAATAAATACTGAGGAGTCATTTGAGGGCATATAAATCCATAAATATAACATTAAAACCTCAATTATTAACAGTAGTTGAATAGCTGAAGTGCATTTAAAAAAAGAAAAAGAGCCTTTATGACAGATGTTGGCTGTCTGTGTCTGTCTGTGCTGTTGCTGCTGGGATGCGTCAACAACCATGCCACCTGTCTGGAACTAGAGAAACCCATAAGAGCTGCTTTGTTCTGGGTGAATAATACAACACATGTCGTCTTGGTCAGACCTCCATTAGCCCTGCATGCAGCGTAATATCAACATTTGAGGATTGTTTTTTTCCAGAAAGACACAGCAGTGGAAAACTGACTGGGTTAGGTGACTAATATATCATGTAGTTTGTTTTCGCATTAGGTTGGTTTGGTGACGAGTGTTTTTAAAGCAAAGATGAAAACATAAAATAATGAGGTTATACACAACAGCAACCTCCAACTTCATACCACTGTTACCTACTTTCTATCAGCTTTATAGTCAAATGTGTAACACTACTATTACAGTCGTGAAGAAAGGCCGAGTGAATAAAATGTTTCCCTCCCTCAGAGGGGCCTGACACCTTGGATGTGTCATCTAGATTTAATCGGAAGTATTTTTCCATTACAGAAAAAACAAATGCAGTACTGACACATTAGCTTAATATAAAGGCATGGGCTAAATTCATTATCATTGAATTGCAATATTGCACTAGCTGCTAAAGGTTCTTGTTATTGCAGTGCAATTAGCTTTTTCTAAAGACAAGTGTCTTTGATTACTTTTATTACACAGGATATTGCATTTTATTGATTACCTATTATAGGAATGTACAGATAATAATAAAAACACATTTATTGATTGCAACTGGAGAGAAGCATCTTTTGAAAAGCTTCTCTAGAAATATGGGGAAAACAAAACACTGCCCTTAAGATGTTCACTCGAACATTAACTTGCTCCAATTGATGCCTTCCAGACTCCAGGGGCCGTATTCACAAAGCATTTTATCTTACCGCTAGGAGTGCTCCTAACTCGCGCTAAAACATTTTACGTAGGAGTTTTTTCTTAAAAGTTATTCACAAAGCCGCTGAGACCTACTCATACTAAGGATAAATCACTAACAGTGAACTAAGAGTGACGCGCCGTTGCTATGGATTACATCGATTCTTGTGCATGAGTTTAGAAGCGGTCAGTACGGTGATTGGTTGTTCAGAGCAGGCGGTCTCGGTGAAACTCATCCGCAACATCCCACAAACGAGCCCACTAAATCACCGAGAAACAAGGAAATAGCCTAGGCTAGAAATGTATTCCTATCAAATAGTTATGGACGGTGCATTTAGCAGAATACACGCATGATGACAAGTTTGTGCAGACCACGATAATGACGTTGTATATGCACGTTAAAGAGAGAGAGCAAACAATAAAAAGACGTAAATTGCATTAAATCAAGGAGGCAATTAAAAGCACCCTGCAAACTATTATCCAATGAGCATATTTCCAGCAATTAAACACTTTCAATAACAGCCCATACCGCCGTTCAAGTCCCCCTATCATGATGAATGAAAACAATCTGCGTGTTGATGGAATGTACTTTCTTTCTATTGACGAACACGTCCTCATCTTTTGATGGCGCAATTATTTTTATGTGCGTCCCGCCAATAGCACCGACCGCACCGGGCATACCTGCAATTGCCATGAAGTTGGCTTTGATCCTGTGTAGTTGTTGATTGTCCAAAGGAAACCGGATAAACTGTTGGATGATATGTGGTCTAGAGAGCGCGTTGATGGTTTGGTTTATGACACAGCTGACTGATGGTTGCGATATTCCTAAATCGTCGGCATTGCAAAGTTGCATTTTCCCTGTTGCTAAATATCGTAGTGTTGCCAAACATTTTATTTCTGGACTAATCGGGTTATTCCTGTTAGTCGGGGATGTTATTGCATCCCGCACTAATTCCACAACAAGTTTGATACCCTCACGATTTAGCCTATATCTCTTGATCAATTCAGTCTTCCATTGTCTCCAAAACATTTCGTCTCGCAGCCATTTTCAGATTCTTTGTAAATAGGTCTTACTGAGTTAGGAGTCCTCTCGAGGACTTTTAAGCTCTCCTAAACTTAGGTGCTACTTTTAGGCCTAAAATACTTTGTGAAATGCTCTTAGTGAATAAAATTAGGAGTCCTAAATGTAAGACTGACACGCCCATTATGTTTAGGAGTTTCTCCTAAATTCGCCAGTTAGGAGCTACTTTTAGCCCCAAGATCCTTTGTGAATACGGCCCCAGACCCTTTAATATGCATTTCTAGAGTATTAAAAAGTCTCAACATGCATAATATACTGCATGAACCAACACTCCCAATATAATATGTAATCTTGCAATAAAATAAAACCAAGTGAAGGGACCTCTTCGGTAGTTTATTAGAAAAGAAAAGAAAAACACTTCCAGGGAAATAGTGTGTCTGAATTTAAATAAGGGTTGTGTTCTTTACTAGAGGTCACAAGGTTCAACCTTGTGATTCCACTTATCACTCGCACCAACTGTTGCCTGAGAGGAAGATAGTGAAAGCTGTCTGCTCAAAGCGTCTCACTTAACAGTGCTAAACATGGGGACTATTTGGTTCATTTTAGATTATAAAACCATTAACAAAATGTGGGCTTCTCACAAGTACTCAACTACATTTTGTCTGGTTTCCACATTGCATTTCCTTTGTACTAGAGCTGTTAATATCCCTTTTAAATAAATCAGAAAAGCACAACATTTGCAGAAGGATCATTTATTGACATACGTGCAACCATCCTCTGAAAATACCCAGACTTGTGAGAGTTAATGCTGTAACAAAGCAATAAATATGGTAGATATAAAAACATGCCAGCATTTTATGCCATCAGTTAAACATTTACAAAACATCGTAGCAGTCAGCTCAATGAGCTGCCAGGTTGAAACTTAAGGCAAGGCGGTGTTCTGCTTGCAAGCTGAGTAAATGCTCCCTTTATCTGAATGTAGGATCTGTAATACAGAAAGAAAATTAGAAACTCACATTTGGGTGGAGGCATTTTGGAACAGGATAGTGGGATGATTTGTTTACCTTTGTTAGTTAAAAAGACTTCTGGATATTATTCAGGATGTCCCCGTAGACAAAGTTGAACAGTTGTTCCTTTGACTTGGTTCCATCTAGCTGCACTGTAATAACAAACAACAAGTTATAATCAAGAGGAGAAATTGTAATCTTTAAATATAAAAAAAAAAGCCAAAGTGCATACTTACAGACATCAACATCTGATGACTCCATGACGTTCTTGTGTTTCAAATACATGGGCCAGACGTGGCCCTCGAAAAGGCCTGGGGGGTCTGGCCACGCGTAGTTCCTAGAGCTGCAGAGAGACACAACACCAATTACATAAAGCTAATTAAAAAAACAGAGCTAGAGTATAAACACCAGTTAGGAACAGTGTCTGAATACTAAAGCACTTACCACCTCCTCTTTTTGCATTCTTCATGTGGGATGGAAATAAAGAAGCGTTGGTTCAGCACGTCGATCAAAGGTCTGCAAAGCAAGAGTAAAAAATAAACATCAAGACTGAAGGATCACACCTTGTTTTAACAGTGAGAGATAACACCATGTGTCCTTACCTGTAGGTGTAAAGCAGAAAGCCTTCCACAAGGAGGATGTGAGTCTCCTCCTCATCCTCTTTGTGGTCAGCCTTTGGGACGATCTCAGTATCCAGGGTGTTATTGACGCCATGAGACTTCTCAAACTTCACGGGGTTGTCCAGCCATGCATAGATCGTACTCATCATGGCGTCCATGTCCAGGGCAGTAATGACTGAAGTGCAAAGAAGTGCATAGAAAGTAAGAAATGTATTCAGTGCTCAAGTTTGACTATATTGCATGCAAATTACATTTATGCGTGTGCAGACATACGAAACAAACAAACAAACACACTCAAATCCTTTCATTAAGAACCTGGGCTTACCATCGTACTGCTTAAAGCCATCTTCACCAACTTCAATCTGATCTTGGGGCTGAAAGATACAATAAGATGTACCCAGGTGCATACCACTCGAGCTACCACTCTGCTGTACGGAAGGCTCTGATAGCCTTTTACTGAAGAATTTAAACTATATATAGTAACACAGGCAGCAAAGTGTTAACACCGTACCAACTTGTGTTACCCAGAGCCCTCCCTTTGGTTAACTGTATTCAATATTCAAAAACAGGTGTGTTTATGTGGCTCACCTTGAAGAAGTCATCCTGGTGTACCACACAACAGTTGGGCAGGCTTTTGATCAGTTTGTTGGTGAGGGTGGTTTTCCCTCCGTTGGTAACGCTGCAAGGAACAAAGCAATACATTAATGTTGGACAATGCAAGCTACATTTACAGATTAATGGTTTTTACTAACACTTGAAATACATGGTCCCTAGCCTTTAAAGAAGTACTTCTGAAAGAGACAACTTGATTTTGAATGGTAAATATACTTTATTCATAAAGACATGCATCACAGATCAAGCTATGTGTAAAACTTCGTAAATGCATGACAGAAAACATTGACAATTCTCTTTATCTTAATATTATGCTGCTTATTATGATTCTCACTAAAACATTGTTCAAGGTCGAAGAATCGTTTTGTACTGTAAACAACCATTTCGTTTTTGACCATTATAAAACACATCAATGTCATTGTAAGGGTATGTTAAACATTATGTAATTACTCATTAACATAGACTTTCACTTATTTCCTCAACAAAACAAAACAGTTCAACCTTAAATAGCCGCTGTCAGTTTATTAATAATCAATAGTATTGCTGTAATTGTTGTAGTTTGCTTTGAAAAAAGGGAGGCATGTTTGAATGAAGAGTGGTACAAAAAAAAGAAATTGTACACAAACTGTACAAATTTTAAGAATGACTTTAGGCATTGAAGACTGCCTCATGGCATAAAAGGGTGGATCACCTGTGCATTATGGCGGGTTTGCTTATTGTTTTACATGCTAGTAAACGTTAGCTTTAGCTTTGTTTATTTACTTAAATCACCAGGATAAACCCTTATACAAAACGGAAAAATCATCACTAACATAACGTTTTTTGAACAGCAGTACAACAAAAAGGAAGCTACACTATAGCGGATGTCATGAACGCACTTTCCTCCACGTGTGCCTTGTAGGGCCTAGCAGCTCCAGTTAGCCAGCTAGCTTAGCATAGTCTCCGTTCATACATCCGTAGGAACTCACCCGCCGATGCCGATGATGTACTTCATGATTTCGGATGGTTAAAGCTTGTAGACTGAAGGGTTCAAAAACGTCAATAAACCGGTTCAGGATCGGACGGGAAGAAAGCTTAAAAAAGAGAAGGTTACAACAGGAAACGTCAACTACTTAATTCCTCCATGGCACTTGAGTTAAGTGGGTTAGAGCAGAGACGAGGCAGTGTCACTCGGACGCGGTCTTCCACCGAGAGAGGGCCGTCAGTTCAATGCTGCTGCTACACATACTGAGGATAGGCGACCTGATTGGCTATTTAAACACCTCCACAACGCTCAGAAAACCAGCAACAGCCAATCAGGAGCGAGTTTTACCGCAGCTCCATCCCACTTCCTCTATTCGCCCACCACTTGTGCTACACCTTCTACTATGATGTCAACTTAATTTTTAATAGACGAAAAGAAAAACTAAGTAAAAAGAAAAAGAGACACAACGAGAGAAAGTATGTTTGTGTTTTTGTCATGTGACCTGAGTCAAACTCATTATTTCTATTTGAAACTATATTATGGTTCCAATTCACTGTTTCTAAAGGCAGATGTTCTTTATAGTCAACAGACTTAATATGTTGTTTACTTTGGAAAACATATGATTAGTAAAAAGGATGCATATCTGTTTAAACTTTCCAATATCCAATGCTTTCATACCTCTGTTTAAACAATCCACTAATCAAATGTAATATAATCCTTTCATCTTGTTTCCACTGCACATTAGAAGGAAATGTGGTTCCTAAATGACCCCATTGCAAGTTTGAATGCAATAACATACATTACGTTTATAAGATTATAAGAAATTATGTATTTTAAAGTTTGATAACCCATATGCTATATATTCACAAGTTAGACTAAAGCTCCACCTGAACCAAACTACATTAAATTCCTGGTACTTTTAAATGATGTTGGGCCCATTTTTAATTAGGCTTTACCCGGCTCTGAATATTGGAAAAATGAATTGACCGGATTTGAAAAGCCTAACAAAGAACCGATGCTCTCAAGAAATAAAATATTGTCTATAGTTTGCCTATATTAAACAAAAACCAGAGAGGAAAAACACTGTGCTAAAAAAATAAAGAAAATAAAACCTTATTGTTATTTGCACCTTATTGTTGGCACTTCTTAACTTGTGTAATCCACAGGAGGACAGGGGCTCTGGGAACATAACAGACCCATGTTAATTATAGGGCAACTTTGCATTGTCGGCATGGTGCCGATGACCTGTAAGTGTTTCCCCTCTTATTATTTTCCATGTTAGCCCTAGGTGCATTCAGCAGTGTTATCAGCTACTACCCTTAAACATAATACACACATAATATAGCTACAAGATAAAGCTGCCAGCAGGAGGATCCCATCTTTACATTGCTGTGGTGTTTATTTCACCAGCATGCAGCTGACCTCTGTCTGATTTGTATAGAAACTTCCCAACCAATGACAGAGTTTCCTGAGGTTGCACCAAAAATATTACTTATGTTGGGGTTTACACCCTCGAGAACCTCAGCTATGAAGAGTAAGTCGCCAAGTGAAGTGGAATTCAATGTCATTTTGTAGGATTTTCTATTCATAGTTTGAAGCGACTTAATTCTGCGATTTTGTAGGAGATTTTTCCAGGTTTAAAACAATATACAGAACAAAAGCTTTAAAATTCAAAGTGATGTAATATGTGGTGGGGGTCAACCTGAGATAATTGAACCAAACATACATTATTAAAACATATACACAGCTTGAGCTGGGGTCCATATGCCAAATGAGCATTTTGCACATAACTCATTATCCTCATTTTACCTCATTGATAACACGTTTACTTTTTAAATGTGACTGGGAGATTATTGGAATGACACCAGGGATAATCATGTTTTTCATGCCTCATTTCAGTAAGGAAGGCCTTTTCTGGGAATCCTCATTTTTGTATTGTCTGCTTTATGCCTACAGGTAACAGTATTACCTACAGCATGCATCACATTAGATGTGTCCTTTGAGTTTGAACAAAGCACTTTCAGATAACACATTTGCACCTTAACCATGTCTGATTCTACCAACAGCTGAAGGAATAAATATCAAAAGAAAGTTTTAAGGTTGTGTCATTGATCAGCTGTGTAAGTGGTGCGAGATAATCCTGTACCAACAAAGATAGACAATATGTGTTGATGTATCACATTCACTAACCAGTGATGGAAGAGGTATTCAGATCCTTTAGTTATGTGCTGAAGCAATACCAAGAAAAATGTGACAACTTTAGTGTTTGTACTTAAATGTATGGTTGTCATCATCAAAACGTAATTAAGTATAAGGACTCATTATAAGGTAGAATGGCTTCTGTCAGTGTTATGATCCATTATTATACTTTGGATATTCTACTATTATTATTATTCTCATTATTATAATTATAGTAATAATTATTGTTAATTTTATTAGTGGTTGTAGTTGTATTATTACTGATGCATTACAGGGGACGCAGTATTTCATTGTTGTAATCGGAAAATATTGAGTTCATAATAATTACTTTATAGACTTCTGTTTTTTTTTCTTTATCACGTTTTTATATCCCAGTTTGTTCGTTTGTAGCCTTTATTTAACCAGGTGAAAGCCCCTTGAGATCAAAATATCTCTTTTTCAAGGGTGACCTGCAGCACATTTGTTACACCTGTAACATAAAAACAACAGAACAACAATAAGGACAACATAATGTGATTTGTAAGAAAAATGTCAATCTGAAAAGTAATGAGTAACTGTAGCTGACAGATGAATGAAGTACATCAACAGAAATCTACTGTAGTATAGAAGTATTAGTAAACAAGACACAAGAAAGCAGGTAGTCTAAAATGGAAATACAAGGTTCAGTGACTGACAAGAAATAATAATTTGACTAAACAATGTAAAAATCCACACAATTGTATTGTTTTTTATGTAAAAAATAAAACAAAGAACAACATTTTGTCATGCAAGATGGAGCTAAAAGTGCTTTGTGATTTAAAACTGAACAATACTTTTTTTATTTGGCACTCTTTTATTTTTCAGTTGGCTCTTATTTTTCCAAGTAACTTATTTTTCTTTGAATAAATGCCTACATGAGTGTGTTTCCACCGGTTTCCACTCACACAAATATTGTGTCACGTACTTTCAGTCATGGGTGTGGAGGTCAGAGCACGAATCCACTTCCTTTGAACATATTTCAGTTGTTGTGGCAGTATACAGTCCTATTCCAGAGTATTATTTCCTAATAATTCAATATTGCATTAATCTTGAACTTGGCACTTTCTGGTTGCTAAAGCAGTAAGTATGATCATTTTCATTGCTTAATGAACAGAACATGAACTGAGATCCACACTGAGACTAAGTTAACCCTCAGCCGTGAGTGATTTTATAACCAAATCATTTGTCATTGTGTTTCCTGGCATGAAGGCCTGAGACACTAAATCCAGCCACATGGCAAATATCCCACTGTCCCCCATACGTACGGTATGTCTCATAAACCTGAGAGACCGAGGAGTACGTGAACACACTTCTGTGAGTGTACACTGTGTTCTCTATGCTTCTTCGCTCTCCTCCCCCTCCCTGTTCGGCCGTCACATTTCACCTCTGATTTCCAGCAGTCACATTTCTTTCATCCTGCATTCTTCACATTTAATATGATTGTATTACCATAAATGCCACGTTTTCTGCATGACTGCAGTTTGTTCACAGTACATTCAGGACAACCTTTTAAATCCATTGATTCAATCTTGCCGTGTGATACTGTTGGTGGATCATGACGCATGTGGTGGTGTAAACCTTCAATTTCATTAAATGTTGTTTATTTGTGACGTAACTGAGAGAGTTTATATTGTTTAATAGTTTCTGCACATTTTGTTCTACTCTTATTGTTCACACAAAAGCATACACACATGTGACTGCCATCTGCCGGCTGTGATTAAACCTCAGTTAGACAAGTGTTGCTACTTCTCTTTTTCAGGTGTTTTTTAGATCAAAAGACACACACACACACACACACACACACACACACACACACACACACACACACACACACACACACACACACACACACACACACACACACACACACACACACACACACACACACACACACACACACACACACACACACACACACACACACACACACACACACACACACACACACACAGTAGTGTTTCCCACAGAGAGGGAAAGCAGTACATTGTCTTGTAAAAAACAAGTGATCTTTTTTTGATATTTCTAATTTGCCTTTGGTTTATGTTCTGTTTGTCCTGTGAATATCATAGTTTATTGATTCCCATCTGCTTCTTCTATTTCTTTTGTTGTCATTGTCAATTGTACAAGTGAGGGAGAGGAGGATGACGTACAGTAATAGGAGAAACTCGACTCTCTTCTAACTAACGTTTTTATTGTCACATGCATTTACAAAGGACAGTGAAGACATTACTCGGAAATAGCTCAAACCATGCATTCTAGGAAATTACTGCATTACACGCAAGACAAGAAGGTGGTAATAATGGGTTGTCTGTTCTTCATAATCATTTTGAAAGCGTATTCAAAACCATACAAACATAATCTACAAACAAATGCAAGGCATTAGCACTCAAAGGTATGTTACATAAATATGAAGTAACATGTGAATGCATGTTATATATCTTTCTTTAATCTAAAAAAAAAAATTCTACTATTTCCCTCCTGTTAATCCTCACTGCACACTTAGGCCTAGGTTTCCAAAGTTTACACAGTTATAATGACAAGAATGCTCATAAGGATACACGTTTTTGAGAAAATGGTGCCATCTTTGCATTTCTCACCCCCAATTTGAGAATGGCTCTACATTAATTCATCCCCTGACTTGTAGCAGTAGACCCCGTGTTTATGCTGTGGAGGAGGGAAGCCGAAACTGCGCACCCCCGGCTCTGAGGGGCCACAGTTTCTCCGGGGCCTGGTGATGGGATACCGAACGCTTCCGTCGGCCAGCCAGCCTGCGTCGCAGTGGTCCAGCACTGAGAGCTTCCAGGCGGCGTACAGCTGTCCCACTTTGGCGACTTGTGCTCCGTCCTCCTGGCACGCCTGCTGGGCCTCCGTCAGGTTCATCGTGTGAGAGGGTTGCAGATAGTAGACTTTACCTTTGAAGAAAACATATGTATTGTTATTATTAAGAGAACTCTCTGCAGACTGGATATGATAGTTCAAAGTGTTTGTGTTTCAGACCTCCAACATTAGACAGCAGACGTCCAAGAGTGAGACTGTTGACTTAAAATAAAGGTAATTCTGCTCATTTACTTCAAACTGTCCTGCACATAAAGATAATATTCGGATGAGACACTCGTAATCATTTTTAATCATTTTTTTCTGTTATAGATTCTGAAAAAGAGCTTCTCTGGAACCATATTTTGAACCTATCACATTGTTAGATTTCACACCATCTCACCTTGGAGTGTAGAGGAGAAGCAAAAGACATCATAACGATGAAGCTGCAGGTGCCGTCTGCCGTAGCTCCGGACACCTGGGGCCAGGCCGTCCCCTCCGCAGGGTACTCTGGGCCGGGTCATGGGGTACTGGACGGTCCCGTCAGCCAGCCAGCCTGCATTGCACCAGTTCAGGCCCTCCTTCCAGGACTGGAAGAGCTGGGAGAAGGTGGCCAGTGTGGAGGCCTGCTGCTCACAGGCCTGCTGGGCTGCCAGGAAGCTGAGGTGGTAGTGACCACGAGGGTGCTGGTAGGGAAACACCACACCTGGGTGGAGGAAATGATGAGAGGCCTTCAGTGTTACTCACTGGGACACTTTACCTCGTTATTGTTAATATCACACCTGTTTGTCTATGAAAAAATGTCTGCTGTGAAAAAAACATTTACATTCATCAACATTCTTCCACAAAAAATCTTCAGCATCACTTCAGAATAGCTACTATTACAATATTTTGATAGTTTTACGAGAAAAATAATATGTTTTACTTCATTGTCGGCTGTAACAGTTACCATTAATTGCCCAGGTCCTCTTTTATGTTTGTGTTTTTGCCCACTGTAAACCTAATTTTGCCTGGAGGGACAATAAAGAGATTGAAACGAATCTCTTTATACAGAAGAATAGAATATATTAATCAAGTGCAAAGATTACAACAAGCCTGTCTTCTTCTAAACATCTGCCTATCTTTTAAAAAATTGATTTCTGAATAGAATTAAGAGCATTGTTGGACTCTTATTGCCGCTTGAGAATGGAGAGCAGTGTATCAGTGTACATATACCCCGTAACTCCAAATAAACTGAAGTGCTCTTGTCCTCCAGTCCGTCCACGACCTCACAGTGGTAACGGCCTGTATCATTTAACATTAGGTTAGTCATCACAAGTGCGGCGTCTCCTGGGAAATCCTGTCTGATCTGCACACGACGCCTGACCAAGAGACATACTGTGAGTTAAAAGACAAACAAGATCATACAGTCACTAATAAGAGAACAATATATAATCATTATTCATTTTTTTATCAACCTGAATTCCCCAAAACTTCGACTTCGAGAGCCGATAGCCACCAGCATGTCTGTCTCATGTCCCCCAGCTGCAGGCTGCCAGGACCACTTGACCCGGGGTTCCCTTGGTGAGGTCAACTCGGGCTCATACCAAAACCTGCATGGCAGCGTGACATTATCCCCTGTGGCTGCAAACACTGCAGGCTGAGCAGAGTCCACATGGAGCTTCACACCACTGAAGTGAACTATAGGAAATATAGACATTACACACAAGAATGGAGTTTAAAGGATGGACTGAAAGAACACATATAAAAACAATTTTGACAAAAATCATTAATTGATTGTGTGCATACTTTCTTTGTTTCCATTTCCTTTGCGAAAGTCATGGTAGAAGAAGTTGTTGGGGATTGAAAGAGCCAGCTGAGCACCCAACAACAGCAGGGCTTGGATGCAACATATCATCATCCTGTCTGTGGGGACAGGAGGACACACACATCCTGATATTAGTGGTCTCTGTGCCACCCTAGAGCCTGCAGAGAGGAATCTGGCTTGGCTTGTAAGTCCCTTAAAGCACAGTGGAATAATTATGCTTGCATTGTTTTTGCTAGTTTTCAGTTGACACACAGACTTCTGTATTTTTAATTTTGGATACTTCTACAGGAGATTGTCAATAGAGGGCAGCACAACACCTTGTTAGTGAGCTCTGACTATTTTCTATGAAAATGTAATGTTGCAAATTTGACCACTTGTGTGCACTGTAGTCAGTACAAATAATGCGTCTGCATTGTGGCACCACAATATACTCCTGATAACTGATTTATATGACATCAAACTAAATAAATTACATAGTTTTAAAGGTCTGTTTGAAGGCGACAAAATGTAAGTTACGGGAATTTGAATGAAATTAAATCCTTTATTTAGATTTTAATAGCTTTGAGTCATGTAACCAAGTGGCTCCAAATCACTACAAAATGACACACTAAACAAATAGGACACTTCTCTTTTGTGGGATCATGGAGTCCCCAGGTCACATGTCATGGAAGGTATTACAAAAAAGATTAAACTATTCAGGAAATAAATGCAGAAATGTCCATACTAATATATTTACATAGAAAAGAAGGTGGACTATAAACCCAAATCCAATAAAAAAAAAAAAAAGATGTGTCTCATTTATCCTCTGTAATAATACCTTGTTTGGAGTTGGAGTCACATGATATGAAATATATCAGAAAAGATAGTTATATAAACAGAAGCTGGATTGCAATTCAATGAAATAGTTGTGTCAAGTGTATAATAAAATGCTGAACTGATTTGGAGTCACTTGGTCACGTGACGAAGCTATTGAAAGAAAATCGAGACTTTTAAATAACAAGCACATTAACAACTTTAATATAGAAGGTGGACAAAAATCCAGCATACAAAACAGTTTCATTATGCTTTTTCTTTTAGCACAACCCTCATCGAAATAAGCTAGCAAGCACAGAAGTATTGCAAGTAACATTGATTTTTTGTAATTAAAACGGTAATTTATTAATGGTCTCGGGTCTCGCCTGACTGCTAACAGTCCAAAAATCAACCTCACCGCGATCATAATAATAATCTGTATATTTTTGTTGTTTTGGCTAATGAAGCTTATAAAAAAAATTAAGAACTCTCATTAGGAGCCTTGAACGATTACGTAGCCTATATTTGACACACAGTCATTTTGTCTATTTTGATTTATCCTCACTTACCTTAAAGAACCCAAGAACCTTGATATTTTGCTTGCGAGGTGTCAATCCTTGTCGAAAGGAAAGCTTGGATACTGTGGCACAAAAGTCAGAAGTCTGCTGCTGGGAACAAGTGAGTTTCTCCAAGAGGTCGCAGAAGGTCTGATGCGCTAAATGGGTTTGTGGTCAACCAACAAAAGGCATACATTAGCTTCTTCTAGTTTCTGTCGAATATAAATATTGTGCAGGTTGAGTGAGTTAATGATAAGAGTGTTCAGTGTTCCAACTGAGACGTAGGGCTGTAATGCTCTGTCGCTGTCAGGCTGTAGGACTGGAAACTTACCTGTGTGCGTTTCTCCAACCTGTGAGTGAGGGAGGAAAGGATGTCAGGTAGGTTATAGAGAACTCCCCATCCATCAGTGTTTTAAATGTATAGTTTTTCGACTGATGTCAAATAGGAACAAATGTTGCTTTTTGCATTATATTTAGCAATCTAAAATGTATTGTATAAAATGGACTTACTATTACATTTTCCAAACTTGTTTGCAAAAATAGCTACATTCAAATATATAAAAAGGAAATGATTTAACTGAAAAATGTTGATCGATTTCCAATTTCAAACACAATCTTGTTCTACCAAACCATTCAGTTTTTAGGGCGACAGTTATTATCAAAAGTGATAACATTTTATACTACAAAACAGGTTAAGTGCACTACGTGATTGACTTTCCAGTATGAGTTATTTGTGTCCTGCTCCCACAAACACAAGTGGGAGTATCACTTTTGTTTTAATTATAGTAAACCCTCCTTAATAAATAGTCTCATGTTTTGCAGCTGTTTGTGTAGGAGTATCTTGGGAGAAAAATCCATTGCTTCTCATTTAAACCTTCTGAAAGCAGATGTCTAGAGAGGGTCCCTTTATCAGCCCAGCTGTTGGCTGACTTTTTTTTACCTCGAAGCACTGTGATCTTTTATAGGAAACCCTGCTATGTTACATAAATACACTCCCACGCATATAAGGAATGGCATACACAGTGTGGACAGATGTGTTTGAAATGCTTCGTCTTCCACCTCATTTATATCACAGACTTTGCCAGGGGCCAAACATACCAGGGCCGTGAGATTAGCAGGGAGACGAGTGTCTAACAGGGTGTAATTACTCTAGTAGACAGCAGCCAAAAGCCCAGTAGTCCAAAATGGAGAAGACTCACAACAGCTTAGTGTGGTGCAAGAAAGCAGGATGCAACTGATGGCATATTATTTCCTCAAAATGTTTGCTTTTTGATTCTGCTTCAATAATAAAATATCCTATATCTTCCTTTCATGTTAGCTTTGGGCAATGATTGGACACAAAATATGTCTTTTTGATGATAACATCTGAACAATGCAGAGAAGCTTCCTAAATGCTCCTTTGTGTCCTCTGGCCTCACTGACCAGTCTGTTCATGCAGAAATCTGCCACTTACACCCACTCTGACATTGTCAGACCAAACAGGACTGTTATAACAAGCAGTGGGAAATAAAGGATTATGTAACCGGTGACATTCAAGATATCAGCTGCTTGACAAAGAAATATTGTGTGCAAAACAATTATTTTTATTTAATACATGGCATCATTTAAAGACCAACAATGAATAATATTAATAAAAAAAGAATGTAAAACAATGTATATTTTCTATACAAATGTCTACATATTTCACACTGTTGTAAACATGATTCAATTAGAATGAAATTGCTAAAATGCGAAAAAATGATGGACAGATTGGGGTACTGAAGATCGTTATTTAAAAAGGTTTTTACTATCTCTTCCAGGATAGTTGAAAATGCCATATATACTCTATATTGCACAGGCCCTGCGTCATTTTAGTTGCTATTGTGCTACAAAGTCGGCCAAAGTGAGATGCAGTGGGTGTGCTTGTGAGGATGTTTTTTATCGGCCCTATGCAGAATGTTAAAACTAAAATGTAGTGTTGGACAGCAAAGGAAGGACAGAGCAATTAGTAAAAGTTGTACTCAGATGGATGAGGTGAAGAGCCCTATTATCACGTCTACAGGCTTAAAAGAACCGAAAATTCATAAAAATTCTTAGAGAAAACAAATAATAAACACTAATAGCTCATTTAGTTATTATCCAAAGCCATTACAATTGAACCATTTGTACTTTGTAGACGTTTCTCAGTGAGCAATGTCAAACAATGTTATTAAATAAAACATAAAAAGGTCACTAGTCAAAAAGTGCTACAAGTGTTACAGTCCAGGATCGTTGTTCAGAGAAGCCCAAGGGAGTACAGGACAAATGATTGTGTTTGAGATCCATTCCTCTCATTCCTCAGCCCTGTTACATCATAAGTGAGTTTTTAATCATCGCAGCCGAGCAGCTCCACTCGCAGAGTGATGCGCTCATGCCACTCCCAGGGGACCACGCGCACGTATCGGGCGTAGAACGGAGGCTCGAACAGATTCTTCTTGTGGGTGTTGTTGTCAATGTTGCCTTGGAAAAGCTGCAAAGGAATGACAATTAATACAAAATAATGATTTAAAGTGTGGATGTTATTGCAAAGCATGTTCTGTTGGATGTGACAAATCTGAAAAAGAGATCAAACTGCACATTAAGTTAATAAATCCACCAAATGTCTTCAGGGATTGTAAATCATACTACAACCTTACGACTGAAAAAAAAGAAAGACAGTTGGATCATCTTGGTCTTGCTATTGTAGCTAAAAATATTCTAGTCCTCCCAAAAAAAGAAGCTATGGTTCTACTCGTTCAGCAAAAATATATGTTTGTATAAAGAGAAAGAGGCTGACATATTGGACTTATTTAACACAATCTGTAAGGTTTGTGTATGACTTTAAGAGACTATGGTTTATGACAGAAACAACTCAGAAGGAGATATTTCAATGATTAAACAATCTAAGAACCTTTTCAAAAAATATCTGCGTTGACTAATTTACAAAGACGTGCATATACAGTATCCTGTATCAAGTCAATACATTTGAGGGGTTCACCTTATCAGAGTCAGTTTTCTCCTCCTTCACTGTACTCCAAGACTCTCCATCGTTACTGTAAGCTACTTTAAACATTGACACAAACTGCACAACTCCAAAGTCCTTGGCCCCCTGAGTGATGATGCCTGTGAGACGCGATGTCTTCTCCAGATCAACCTGGTGAGGGAACAAGGACAACTGTTATACTGCTTGCTTTAAAGGACACCCTTAACCAATAATCACATTTTACTGCTGAGGTTTTCCCTTACCTGGATCCACTCTGAGCGGTTGTTGTGTGCAGGAGACCAGGCGTTGGTCTTTCCCTGCTTATCAAGTCGGGCAAACTGAGGGTGCCAAGTGAAGGTATCGATGCCCCACGTGCGGTAAGAGCTGGAGGCCGTTAGCTGCCCGTCTGAGATGAGGCGGGACTTCATTCCCAGGGGCTCTGAGCAACCTACCGTGTTTGAATGAACTGTGAATCAAAAGCAGACGGAAAGACGGAGGGAGTGGAAACCAAAGCGACAGAAAGGGAAAGAGGAAAGAAAAAAAGATGAATACACCCATAGAAATTAAGTTCACCGTTTAAATACAATTTGAAAAGTTCAGGAGAACAAGACTGATTGAAATCATTTTATACACCCGCGAATGACCAAGAAGAAGGAATAGAATGTGGCGAAGAAAGTAGAAGAATGCAAGCACACTGTGTACAAACACTCACAATGATTCTCTGTAAATGTTTTACCTGTTATGTTCAAAGACGGACAAAATAATGGAGGTGGAGAAAACAGAAATGTGTTTTTCTCTCTCTATGCAAGCCAACTTGGCATTGCTGCTTTGATTGTTGCGCAGTGAGGTTTACCCAGAATACTGTCTGTCATCATGTTATTTGCTATAACCACAGCAAGAACAGATAAAGACAGTCAAACAAGAGGCAGTTTAGGAAAAGCTAAACAATAGCCTTTCCTCACTTCAGAGGTTTATACATCTTTAAGTTCACAGAGGCCAGACATGGGTTGAACTTACGGTCATCCATCCGCTCTTTTTCTTTAACATCACATTAGTTTTTTCCATCTCCATTGTTATCTGCCAAGTTTGTCACATGCTGTGTTGCATTAGAATTAAAGGGCATGTTTCTGTGTGTTTACCATTGAGTTCACAGCCCACCAGCTCCATGCGCAGCGTGCAGGCCCTGCGGCACACCACAGGGATGATGCGGATGTACTGGGCTACGATAGGAGGGTCAAAGAGGTTGGTCTTTGTGCTGTCGTTATCTGCGTTGCCAATGAATACCTATGGCACACACAGACACAGAAAATAGTCAAGCTAGCTACAGAAAGGGACGTTTTAAGCTGGTAAACATTGTAAATAACCCGTGTATCACAAGAGAAGGCCTCACCTTGTCCCTCCGTTGGCCATCAGCTCTGTGAGTAATATAAAGGTTTCCATCGAAGCTGCTTGCCACCTTGAAGGCCTTGATGTACTCTGACGTGCCCATGCGACTGGCTCCCTGAGTGATGATGCCCGTCAGACGCATCTTC
The DNA here is from genome assembly GCF_949606895.1 of Notothenia rossii. NCBI lineage: Eukaryota > Metazoa > Chordata > Actinopteri > Perciformes > Nototheniidae > Notothenia > Notothenia rossii. Next base: position 26,226,230 of record NC_136904.1, read on the forward strand.
TTCTGCATATCGATCTGTTGTAAATAAGTTAGCAAGTCAGCTGCACAGCTTTCATTCACAAGCGTCATGTTTTAAAGTGTTCACTCGTCCCACCTCGATCCAGGGGTTCCTGTCATGGGCGGCTGACGTCCAGGCGTTGACGATGCCTTGGTTGTTGAGTCGAGCAAGATCCGGGCCCCATCGCTGAAGACCCATAATGCCGTAGTGCACAGAGGAGGCTGAAATCTGGGACTCCACGATTGATCCACCCTCCATCCCCAGCAAAGAAGTGCAACCTGGGACAGAGCCATTCAAATATTATCAAGGCTGTAATAGCTACTACAATCACATTGAATTAATTAACAGTGCAACCTCTTGTTGACTGCGATTGTGGTGCTAAAAAATGTCAGGCGCATTATTTGGTATTTCACATTTAAAAACATCAATAACAAAAAAGTTAAGTTATAATACATACAATTCACAAATGGTATTTTTTTAAATTTAAGCAAATCAGTGAAAATCTGTTGTTTTTGAAAAGGCTTAAAACGTTTTTCTAAGGGCAAGCAAGCGACATGAGGATACAGGTATCTGATAAAGGACTTTAAAACGATGTGTAGATTTTGAACATACGTAGCTGGCACTGCTTCCCAACATACGGTGAGGGGCACTGGCAGGTGTAGTCTCCATCGAGATCTCGACATTTCCCTCCATTCTTACAGGGCTGGTTTGCACAGTCGTTCACATCTGAAAAAGAACAAAAACAAATTGCTTTATTATTTTTCAACTCCTCAAATTAACTTTATCTTCATCAAATAAGGCGATTGTTAGAGATGTGAAGCACACCTGCCCACAAAGACACTGGGAAAGACAGAACAGAGGGAGGCTGAGGCAGGTGGAGGAGGGCCACAATAGCCTCACTGTGTCTCTAACACGCAGTTGGTGACAAGTGTTTCTCTTTAATCGAACACGATGACAGAAATGCAACACTGAAGAGATGGGACAATCCTGGCAACCACGTTTAAAGACCACGGCCGTTCAGGGGTGAAAGTGTTGTGTTTGAATGAATGTGAACAGACAGAGATTTCAAATGTTGTATGCAGTTAGTCCACAAATGTAATTTGATATTTTGTTATTATTCATTGATGTTCTCTTCAATTTATTATCAGTTTTTATTTGTATTATTATTATAGTTGTTCCTTACCAATCTACAATTACTATATTCCTTATTTAGATGTTTATGCAGATGAATGGAAATTGAAATGTATAAATGGAGCTGTTGTTCTCTGTATGCCCTGAAACTAAACTGTGAACAACAACAAAACTCAGTTCTGATATTCGTAACGGACAAACCCAAAAACAGAGCTTAAAATGTATTTTGTTTACAATCTGTAAAATAAATCAATAAATCACATTGTTTTACTCCACTGTAACCATCGCAACAAAACATGTTGCCACTTCCTGTATCAGCCTTTGAACACTGCACCCGTAAAACTGAAAAACCTCCACAAGGTGGCATGCTTGCTGAGCTTGTCTACATGGTTTATTTAGCTGAGTAGGACAGATGCAAACATTTATCAGGACAGCAACATTATACTCTTCTTATTACATTTAGAAAAAACTAAAATATTCCCTTAGCAGGGTGCTTAACCAAATGGTTAGAGACTGCTTTCAGACGTAGTTAATTATGAAGTTATTACCCTATCCGATAACAATCCAATGCAGAGGCAATAATGTCATATAATACATAATTTTATATATATTAAATATTTATATATGTATTTTGATACATAGTCTTAAAGTTACAACTGGCCCTTTCAGTGCAACCATAATGCTGATGTGGCCTGCGAAGAAATTGAGTTTGACACCCCTGATTTAGACAGTCATAAGTGCAAGCAGGTCACAGTCTGCAGCTCCACGCCCTGTTGCTCACTCTGAGCTGATCCACTTGAAAACACATACAATTCAAGAGAATAACTCTTACTTCAGCTCCTCAGTTTCCAGTCATTTCTAATGTAATGCTGTGCCATGCTTCAATTTCATGAGGGAAAAGTACCACCTGTTGAACATGAGTAATCTTTATGCTATTACCAATGCGCTAAATGTGTCCTCCACTGAGTGCTTGAGTATTTACCTTAAGCCTTCACACTTCTGTGCTTTCACACATTTATCTTTTAATATTTTGGAATAAAACTCCACATGTTATGTTACTTGTGATGTCCCCTCACATTAAGGAACTCTACCAGACTTCAGACCTGAAGTAGAAGACAAGTTGACTTAACGCCACATGGGTCAGTTTAATTCTGTTTCCTGTAACCACTAAGAGGATTGGTCACTGCAAACACATGGCTGTGACAAACAGGCAGCTTATAACACAGATAAACAGGCGTTGCTCCCAAAAAGAAAGGACTGGAAGTAACCTTCCCGATTTAAACTGCGATTACTTTCCATGTTATATCAACACTGTTGAGATTCATGCCAAATTTGAAATTGTTCTGATTGTTTCTAGCAATCTTTTAAAAAAATATTTCCATATTCAAATTAATTTAGCCTTTTTAACCTTTGGAATACCTTTTAATCATACCCTAGTTTTACTATGAATGTTTGTGCATTTCCTGTACATAGTTTATGGGACAGGTTCCACCCCCAACACAAGCCAATGACGTCTGACTGAAACAAAATTAGAAATAGTTTGGGAGTCGACGGCCAGGCTGCAGGAAGACTACAATTGGTGGTCAGACTGTAGGCTTTGAGGTGAACTGTTCATTCACAAAAAATGCCTCTTCAGTAATAGCATAAATTAAAGTACTGAACGTATTCTTCCGAGCACAACTACTTTTCATTCTACGTGTTTTTCTTTCAGATGTCATTCACACAAAGCTTAGAGTTGTTTTTCATTCCAAGTCTTGGCCAGAGTTCAGATAATCACATTAACACATGGAGAAAACCATCCTCTATTTCCATCCTTTAGTTATTCTAAAGCCAATCTTCCAATAATGACCCTAAGCTCCCTAAATGTGTCTAAATCATGTATTAAGAGGATGTGATGGGAATCACTGTTATCATGTTCTCCATCTGATTTGGTCAAGCTTGAGCACAAAACAGATGAACCTGGGTGGAAGGCGTCTGCATGCTAAGAGACTTGAGTGGCCTTTTACTATTTAGCCAAACAGAATGCCCACACAACCCGCTGAATGAGGCCCTTTCATGGGACTTCTGAACTGACAACAAGTCTTTCACTACTGATGCTATGACAGGATGGAAAATCCTCATGTGTTCACACTTTAAGAAAAGTCTGCTGAACGTGGAGGTCACACAGCTATATCATCTACTTTCCCTTGTTTCTTTAGAAGGCACAAGTCTTAATATCCAATGCTTTCTCATTTGAACCTTAAATTGCAACTCAGAGAGCAATTTGAATGTATTTATGTTGTGTAGTTGTATGTGAGTGCACAGTGTTAGCAGCTCAGACTCACTAATCCGATCAGAAGTAACTTACTGATCTGGCAGTGCGCTCCCTCGAAGCCAGGCTGGCACTTGCAGACGTACTCGTTAAAAACGTCTCCTCGTCTGGTGGGAGTGATTATATCGCACGACCCATCGTTCTTACAGGGGTTTGGACTGCAGGGTCCTGAGAGAAGAAGGAGATAATCAGTTAAAAATAGAATAAGGTGTCTGAATGAGCATTGCTTTTATTCCAAAAGGTTCCAGTTAGCCGTGCCTGTCTCTGTCAGGTTGCAGGTGTCTCCAGCGAAGCCATCGTCACAGATGCAGATGAAAGGATCCTCTCCTATCCCTGTCACGCACGTTCCTCCATTGAGACAAACATTCACCTCACAGAAGTCACCTGAGGTAATGAGAAAAACAGGGAGTTATATTTTAAATAAAACTCTGTCCTACAACAGTTACTGCTTATGCTTTTCACATTTAGAGTGGTGTATTTCAAATGTTGCCTTGGACACCAGAAACACACATTCTTGCTAGTAGCTATAATAAAGCAGAGTGTTGAGCCGCTACAACATCTTGTTGTTTAGATTCACACTTTTAGCCTCCTGATCCTGTTATGCTATCTCTGTTACCTTTTAAACCCACAGGTTTAAATCAGGGCTGAACCAAAAACGCTCACACTCCTGAAGGTTGTCACAAGTCACTCTGGCAAAATGAATGAATTTAGATCTTTATTTTAAGTGAAACAAATCATTTGTATTGGGGCGAAATCCAAATGTACCATCACATAAACATTCAATTCAATAACATTTGTTCAAACATGCTCTCTAGGGATTTAGTGTTGCCTTGCATAAAGTTGGGCGACTTATCAAGAGATAGATTTCAATTATTATATTAGCTGCATTCTTTTTGTATTGTTGTCATACACCGAGATAAACGATCCTTGTACTGAACGTTTCTTAGTGTTTACATTTGTATAAGTCATAATAAGTAATAATTGTTTTTGAATGCCTTTGAAACATTTTATTTGAAGCATTATTGATATTTGTATATGAATTGCTCAAGTTCATTTTAAATTAGATGTTTTCATTTAGACTGAAGCAGCAGCCTCAGATATCCTAACTTTAAGTCCCAAGTATACTATGTCTAGATTCCAAAATCCCATTGGTAAGGTGCTTCTATTAATATTAGTTATAACGTTAAAAAAACAACGAGCCGAGGGATATTTGTCCCACTGTCAGATCACAGGCTCAGAGTTTTACCATCAGAATGTGTACTGGGAAGGGAAAAAGAGGATGTGTTTCCTCTGTCTGGATGAGCGTCTGTAACAACACAGCTGCTGCTGCTGCTGCTGCTGCTGCTGCTGCTGCTGCTGCTGCTGCTGCTGCTGCTGCTGCTGCTGCTGCTGCTGCTGCTGCTGCTGCTGCTGCTGCCTCAGCCCAACGTGCTGAGTCACAGACCTTGGCTGGATTAGGAAAATTATGGCCTTGACCTCCAGTGGGAGTGGTAGGCCATAGAGTTATGAGTCACACTGGAGCTGTCAAAGTTACAAAGCCTTAACTAATCATCTTTGACTGTGTTCTTTTTAAACCATCACGTTGAGTCAGTAGATGCCAAGCAGAGTCATCACCATCCAACTTTCTCTGGCATCTTTGGGGTAAAAACTGGAAATGTGTGAATCCTGCAGACCTTCTCTTCTACTCCTCAACGATGGAGCATGACATTGAGTCTGTGAAAATGTCCTTTTTTTTAACGTACTCAAACATTTTTTGATATACTATAAACATATTTCCGAGTTGTTAAACGTCCAAGAACTGGGCAGACATGGTTCAGCATGAGAACAAGTCTGAGCATTTTGACAAACAAACGTATTTACCTTGATCCTCCTTAGCAACGGTCATGTTTTAGCAGCGGTGTGTTAGCTATTTTTAGCAACCTATGAATTGTCCAAATTGACCAATCAGAATTGAGTAAGATGTGTAATAATGTGAGTTAACATTAATATTATGTGGTTTTATAAAATTGGTTATTGATCATTTGAAAACTCAAAAAGGTGCCCTATTTGAATGTATTTTGTTTGTCTTTTTCTGATATGTTTTAAAGAATGGTATCTTTATGAGAGCAGTTAATGTTTTCTATTGCGTAGATAGTGAACATAATTTTGACAACTGACAACAAAATATGTCCACGTGCAGGATTAAGAGCTTGCAGGATTAGCACGTTGTACTGTTGCTTGCAGCTCTTTGAGGACTGCGAGTTACACAACATGACAGTGCAGCAGCTCGCAGGTGGCTGAGGACACACAGCACACCTGACTGACAGGCGGGTCATTAAAGAGGCACATATACCCGTGAATGTACACAAACTGTGAGTTTAGTCGGGGAAAATATTTCATGAAAATATAATATATACAAAACTATTGTTCACAGGGGGGGAACACCCAGAGATGCACTTAAAGTCAAGTACTGATAACCACCCTGTGAAAATCCTGCATTTACAACCTACCTTCATTAAAAGGATGCACGTCATTGATATGCTACATTTAGTGTGTACTGAAATGAAACATGGGCAAAGTTTGACAACAATGTTTTTTGGATTAATATTAGTCCTGCATTATGTTGCATTTTGCATTTGCTGCTGTCTATGTTTATGGTTGTGATAAGTTTAAACTTGATATGATGTTGGGTAGTTTAAACTACAGCAATGCATCATATTATATAAGACCATTATGTTTGAAGCATTACCCTTACAGCTTTGTGATAATACATTTTCCAGCTGATCAGAGATGTTTTTTTAAATGGCTATTTCAATTTAAGAAGTATGAGAATGTTCTCAATCTGAAACGGAACAAATCATCTTTCAGTGTTTAGAACATTACAAATAAACTCGTCTGTAGATATATATAATACACTTGTTAAGGGGCTAAGAAATTGTAGCCTCATCTGATAATTCCCTAAAGCTTTTAAGTGCAATTTTTAGTAGTAGACGAATACATCTGCATAAAAAAGAATTACTCAAGTCAAATATAGGGGGAAAAGCCTACTTTATTTCATCACTGCAAGTGATTTTTTTTTTTTTACAAACGTGCCTCTCCAAAATTATCACCTTGTAAAAATATATCTTAATTTATTTATTAAATACAAGATTAGTCTGACTTTTAATCACACATTATTGCATGAAAGACTTACAACTTAAATGTTGACTGCTTTCCCCTGCATATTTTCCTAAAACCTGAGGTCATTTCATCCTTTGGTAATGGATTTTATATGATGTGGAAAAAACTGTACAATTGAACGACTTTGGTATACAAGAGCTACAAAAGTGTATAACCGAGAAAATAGTACATCTCCTCTTTTATCATCCAGAAAAGCCCCCACTTCTCCCATCACAAAGAGACATTAACAAAAAGTAGGAAAAACAAAACTGGAGAGTCCCTTAAAGTAGCCTAAAATACATATTAACTAATGAATGACAAACATCGAAATTGAAAACAGAAAGAAGAAATAGGTTAAGAGTAGTTGGCATAGTTATGTACCAAAGTCTTCTATTGAAAAAAGTGACTGAAGACTGCTGTTAGAAGTATAAACCCAACCATAAACAACAGGAGGAGTTGTGTATGAATGCGATTAAAACGATGTCGGTGGTTTAAAAAGGACTTACCTCTGACTGAACACAGACAAAGTAGAAGAGTTAATGTTGACAAAGTCGCTGTTATAACATGTCCGGGACGTTTCATATTTGTTTACTCTCACTTTGTTTGTTTCGCAGGATCGTTTGTTCGGGGCGACGCGACGCGGCGCTGCCTTTAAGTGCTGTAGGAAAAAAGAAATCGCTACTGGAATATAAAGGAAGGACGAAGTGATGAATGAGGGAGCCGGGATTAACATGTGACGCTAAATGGGCGGAGAGTGCAGAGGCAGGCCAGTAAACAGATAGAAACAGTGGACGCTTCCTGGAATATTAATTAATGCTGAGCCTATGTTTAACATTGTGGCATTTTGTTACCTTTTGTTTGACGTGCTGCTTGGCATTTTTGGCAACAAAAACATTTGTTGCAACTCAATGTAATACTCATACTATGCAATAACTTGGGATACATAGCAAAATATAAGGTGGAAGACAATTACTGTCCCACAAGTAATTATATTTAAGATAAAGCTTTAAAGGTCAAATCCATATTGTTTCCAATTAGAGTAAGTATACTCTCATCTTGGATTTGTTGGCAGAAAGGTTTCTGAGAAGTTAATAGGCACATTTAAGTCATGTTGTCGAATATTGTTATCACATGGCCTTTAATTGTCGAGATAACATTATTAATGTAACATTTGCTTTATAATTAGAACGTTTGTTTAGTTGAAACCTAAGCATTACTCGATGTTATTTTACTGTTACATGAATTGCAAATCAATGGGGTAAAAACGTCATAAAATAATGTGTTAAAGTCTGTCGCCATCAGGTGGATGTAATGTTGTAATTGCAACAGGAAGCCTTCTGGAGTTTGTCCTGGTAAAACAATAGTGTATGGCTAGAAATGTACTGCTAGACACGTGGATTCATTAAATATCTTATTAATCTATCAGTATAATACATAAAACATGTTATTTGTAATTGTATTATCCTCTTGTGAATCTGTAGGCTACTGTCCCGTTTTTCACTCTCACTCTGTTGCTGCTTTAAACTCCTGAATTTCCCCACGGGATAAATAAAGTCCATCTTATCTTATCTTACCTTATCTTAATAAGCACATTTACCATGAAGTTGATAGGCTATCAAAACCAAAAGTTGTACTTTTACATCATTGTATTTGCTGATTTAAAACAATAATAACCAAGAGGCACTCATCATGCATGCCTCTATGTAGATCAGTGTGGTTGAAATGTTATGTAACAGGTTTTAGCACGGTCCTGTCACGTTAGGGACAGGTTTTTGTTAAAATGAATACATCGTTTGCGTCCTGCGGTAATATAGTTTTCTCTAGGAAACTGTCATAACAAGGGGAAACATAATATTATAATTTGCCAAACTGTTTTATAATACTAATAACAAACAAATGGGAAAAATGCATGGAAAAATGGCATTGTGATTTTTCACAGATAAGGGGAGTTGACAATGAGCTCAGATGCCGCGTCATCGTCCCTTTTGACCAATGAGATAGCAGGTATGTCAGAGCTGCTGTTGGTTCCTCAGCTAGTATGGCTAGCTTCAGCTCTGTGAATTAGAGTGCGTACTACTCATCCGTCAGCTATGGTTTAACGTTAGAGCCTCAGAAACCAACACAAACAAACAAAATGCAACGAATATAAAATTGGACTGTCGCGTTCGAGCAGCAAGGAGCTGATTCCTTTATTCTAAGCCGAGGTAAGTGAGCTAAAGATGCTGCTGTGTTTCTGGTTGATACAGCAGAGATGCTACCTCATCAACGGCAGACACATGACCATTAAGACTGTCCGTTATTCTAGATGGGCTCAACAACACCAATACTTAGAAGAAAAACGGGCCACTTGTGCTTCTTTTTATTGGTATAATACCGATATTTGTCCTTACTTACTAAATATTCACGGTTTACAGTTAACTCGTCAAAAAGATAACATGGTTTTCATTATCTGTACCAGCAGGGTGACCGTAGATGCAGCGGGGCTTATTGGCCTGCTCCCGGATAAACATAACACAGATGCGCAGGTCCTTTATTTGCGTCCAGAAATGTACCTATTTATAACAATTTTCTCGCTATGTAAGCTAACTAACCTCGGTATCTGTGCCCTTGTGTCTGCTAACTCCTCTCTGGTTTGTTGTGAGTCGTGACAAAAAAGGAAGATCAAATGTTAGCAGCTGCTCTGATGCCAAAGTGGATAGTTTATAAGGTGACACAGCGTTGCTTATAATACACACACTTTAGCAAGAACAACTGCCATATTTACCAACTCACTGGATCTGTTGACAGTGGATGACAGGGGTGTTAGCTCTGTGGAGGTGGGGAGGGGTTACTTAATACAGAAAATATAACGTAGCTGGGGATACATCTGGCACCATGTTTGTTTGTATCTGAGCTATGTTTACAGGTGGTGTGTACAACATCTACAATAGTTGGGCTAAAGCTATTTTGTAGATAATAATTTTATTAAATATAGAAGTGCTGGTTACCTCCTTTTGTGTGGCAAAACACTCATTTTAAATGGAAAGAGCAGGATATATATTACTTTTAAACGATATACTTTATAGTAAGAAGATCATGTGGTCATGTGATCATGTTAATATACCTTCCCCTGATCTCCCTTGAGGTGGTTTGAGGGCAGATACACTGTTACATGGTAATACATTCAGATGAACTTAGTGTTTTAGGGTTTAAACAGTGTTATCCTAATTATTCAAAGGAGTAACAGTAGTGGAGAAAAGCAAGTAACTAAATATAACTTTTGTATAGTAAAAAATGAATACAATATCAATATTCATAAGTTTAACAATAATTTGAGCCCTACATTACTGTGATGACATCATGCTTTGCTGTGAAACATATCCAGAGACCGGTTTTTGGCAAGACAGTGGACTATTGTAGTATCAAGCGACTTATATGAGACCTTCAACATAATTAAGGACACATTGAAAATAATACCGTTTATTATTAAGCCTAATCCATTTTATGTGTTTGTCTCTAGGTTTGACCACATCACTGTGACTTCGCCTTCTTCAGATATTCAGACTTTTAGAGCTGTCATTGGAGGCAGACTTGAACATAAAATGTGAGTAAAGAGCACTTCTATCCGTGCAATTTTAAATGCTTGTAATGTATCTTTATCAGAATAAAAGTAGCAAAATGCAGTCTTTTTATGGGCATTTTCCCTAACAATGGAAACACTGTCATCTAATTTTTAAAATCCAGTTCCATTACTTCCCCTTTTTTTTGGTGACATGAGATACTGCAATCTCTCTGTGATCTTGAAAGTTTCTGTTTTTGCCTTGTGGTCTCACAGCTCAGCTGACTGGTTAGTGTAAGTGTTAAACAACACATGTAGCTTTTTTAAGTAAATATGTTAAGGCATATCTCTGTTGGACATCACATTAGAAGTGATGTTTGCAGTTTGTTTGATTTATTTAAAGTAATGTCCCCCTCTCAATCTTCTATGTAACACAACTTTATATTGGCACCTCGTCGGCTGTAAAGTGATTAAGAAGAGTGTATTAAATAAGTGCTTTATCTGACTAAATTGCTCCCGCCTATATTCCCACAGATCTGTCACTGCAGCACTTTGAGCGTGAATATTCAGGTCAGTCTGACAACATCAGATTTGTCTCCTTTCTATGTCTGTGCTTCATTCCATCTATGACTTACACAGTTTACCCCAAATTCAAGGAAATAATTTAAACGTTATGTACAAAAATGGGTGCTTATCATGATTAGATTTTTTATAGTAAAAAAAGGAGTATGTTTGATTTTAAAAGAAGCTCTTCATTCATTGGCTTTGCATTTGTAAATAGACTATTATTAGTTATTTTATTTTAAGTATATTGTATATTCTAAATAGGCAAGAGAAAGCACTGACAGCACTGAAACAATGGGCCACTGTTTTTCTTTTTCAGAATAATCATGAACACCCAGAATACAGACGTGCACACCATCTCTCCGGAGCTGCCAGCCATGTTCGACGGCATGAAGCTGGCGGCGGTTGCCACTGTGCTCTACATCCTCGTTCGCTGCCTAAACCTTAAGAGCCCCACTGCACCCCCTGACCTCTCCTACCAGGACACACCCCTCAACCGCTTTCTTCTCAAGTCCTGTCCTCAGCTGACCAAAGAGTGAGTAACTCAGGGTGTTCCCATGAATATGGCACTGCTCGTCAGCCATCTGGGGCTGAGTGAAGGTAGCAGTTTGCCTGGCAGTGGTCCCATCTGTCATCAGTGTTCCTGAGAGTCTGTACCAGAGATATGTGGCTGTGCCCTAAGCTCTGGCATGAATTAAACACCAGGCTGTTGTTTGGGTTTATCCCAAAGGTAGACTGTTTGTTTCACTTGCATTACAAATATAGACTTGTTCTCCACCGGGCAAACACATTTGCATTTATTACGCTGCATGTCTCCCCTTCAAGGCAATTCCGATATCTTCTTATATTTGAATCTTCCATCTGGGTTTATAATGACTGATGCAAACCATTGGTTGTTGCAGAGCTGTGGGAGGCAGGTCTTCTTCTTGTAAAGTCTAAACCAGGTTAGCCGCTTTGCTCTAACAATGTGCTGTAGGTTCTGGGAAACCCTTTACCTGTCCTTAAAGTTCACTTTATAGTTTTTCCTGAATGAGCATCACTGTCTATGTCTTGTGGTATTCTGGTGTTGTGATACTTTCAGCTCTGTAGGGTGGATCTCATCATGAGTGACTGCTTATATAACCGATTGTTACTGAGCCCTTTGCCTTTCAGCTGCAGTGACAATGGATCATAAGGCCACACTGATGTTTCCAGTTGTGCCTTGCTTGTTATCATTCCCTCCTGAACTGCCATATTTTGCTCAGAGGAATGTTCGCCTCCCTGTGTGCTTGAACTGAGATAATTAAAGTTCTTTAACCTAGTGTCTGTATTGTTCATATTGGCGTGTGCATCATCCGTGTTGTGTCTCTGTGTTGTTTAGATGTCATGTTTGTAACCCTGCAGTGTTGTGTAACCAAGATCAATTACTCAGTGGAAAGCAAAGGAGGGTTTCTGTGAAGTTAACAGTCAACATCATTTGGTTTGGCAACATGCACACTTGGCTGTTGGCTAACAGAGAGGACAAGTGATATTAAGTGAGCTAATGTGATATTAAAAGTGCATGTGTCAAGCCAGCAGGAGATTGTAGACAGACCAATAACAGACATAACATGGAAAGAACAGTTAAATAGAGTCTCGCAATGAAAAGAGACAACATTGTCAGGACAAGCTGTTTTGTCTTTTTTAAATATGAACAAATAGTTTTTGTTATTTCCCCACCCTGCACCGATCAAAGGCCTGTGATTCTACGTCTGTACTAAAGCTCTTTGCTTGATCAAACCACACTGACACATCTGTTTCCTTTTCCCCCTTACCTAATAGCTATGAGGAACAAAAACACACTGCTGTGTTTATAATGCTAAATAAAACAAACTCTGAGATTTAAACAAAAGGCTCACCTGTCACTCCCAATATATTTGGATACAGTCGTAGTAAAGACTACTTTTTAATAATTTCAATTATAGTTATACGTTGAAGAACACAAATATCTATCTTTCTCAAGAGGTTAAACTCCTTTGTGTACTGCACTGTCATTTTAATTGGCAAAAGGGTATTTATTGGGCCTAGTGATCGACATTTTTCAGATTACAAATAGAAAAATACAAATATAGAAAAAAAGTATTTTTTTGTTTTAAGTTGTCTGTTTCCTCCGGATGAATTCAACTAACCTGCCAACTATGTTATCCACGTTACACTTATGAGTCTATCCTCTTCCTGCAGTCATACAGATTAAGCCTGCCATTTACCTTCTAGAAACCTGTGGTTAAGCTTCAACCTTCAGTGAATGCTGGAAGTGATTACATTATCACCAGATGCTTTGTGATTGACAGCGCTCTTATGTAAGAGTGTATTTTCAAGGTGCAGCTACTGTTGGGTGTCCCAGGAAGAGATGAGCAAACACAAGGTTAAAGGGCTCGTGTAACTATTGATGTAGCTGAGGCCTTTGCTCTCAGCTTCTACTACTGTCTGTGTTCTGGTCTATGTACTTACTGTATACACAAAAGTAGTGTCCATGTTGCGTTCTTGCCTTCGCTTACAGTTATGCTGATCTGATTTATCTTGAATTTGTCACTTCTAAGATGGCCAACTCTTAACCCGGATTTAAAAAAATGTAGTTGAAAATGTAGTTTAAAGTGTGAAGAAGCAAACCTTTACTAACATGTCATAAACAAGCAACGTGTATTTGTATTAGATTTGAACTGTTAAAGGCTTGGTTTATCTCATTCTAACCTGTGAACTATGCTGTTTCTTAATAACCCCTTTTAATAGCTTCTCTCTATACTGAATGACATTCATTAATCATCTAATTTATGCCTGCATTTTTAAATGAGAACTTATCTCATTTTATCAACCATCATGTCTACTACTAAAGCACTGACTAATCTTTCCTTCATATGATAGGATAGGCAGCGGAAAAAAACAGCACCTAAAATGGTTTTAAGGTCAACTTGTTCAAATTATTTTGGCACCAGTCTGGAAATGATTCATAATATATCCCAACATAAGGCTCAATATTTCAAAGAAATATTACGTAAGACTTGACTCCTAAAGCTCACTCCTGCAGAGGTGTAGCTCGTGTTCAAGTTACACAGCTACAGACTGACATCAACAATTATGTCTGTGGGGGGCATGACTTTCCAAAGCTCCCAGCCAAATGTGACTTTGTAGGCAAACAGGCCAGAATGTAAATGTCTGCATCATAAACCACCAATGCAAATGTCTGTGCTCAGGATAAAATTGTGTAAATGTTAATTCTGGGCACTAACTTGTGTTTTTATTGAGTGCATCGGTGAAATTAGCTCATGATTGTAGATTGTAATGTTTTTTGTGTGTGTTTTCTAGGTACATTCCTCCATTACTCTGGGGTAAAAGTGGTCATCTCCAGACGGCGCTGTATGGTAAACTTGGTCGGGTGAGCTCTCCTCACCCTAGTGGAGTCAGAAAGTACTTACCCATGCAGGACGGGGCCACTGCGACCTTTGACCTCTTTGAGCCAGTGGGTGACCATCGAACAGGAGGTAATGCATTTGATCAACAACACTTCTTCTTTAACAATCATTTGTTTTCATTGGTTGATTGACCATACCTGAATAGTTGATGGTTGATTGGCTCTTTATACCAAACATAAAAAAAACATTTACAATTGTTTCCTGAAGAATCTTTCCCCTCGTCAGAGATTTGAACTAGTTCAGAAAATAATAAATCAACATTCTTCATATTTAGACGAAACAAGCAGGGCAATATAACTTTTTGTCTTTAACTTATGGTTGTCTGCCAGAGGGACGATATCTGATCTGATATGCTGGACTTCCAGGTATCCCTGGACAATAAACTATTTTATAAACTGGCAATCGAAAGAGATAGAGCTGCCTCTATGTGAGAGAGATAACAGCAACTCCCCAAGGCTACATGCCTGAGCCATGAGAAACAAGAAACAGAGAGTAAACAATGATGATCTAGGTCAAAGACTTATATTATAATATTCCTCAGCAGTTTGTAGTTTTTGTTGTATATTACACTTCAACGTGTTTTTATTGTAATTCTACTACTGCTCCTTTTGTTAAGACAATTCATGCAACCTTTTCTAATTGTTCTGCTACTGGGAGAGTTGTTCCTTATTTAGAGCGAGGGTCAGGGAAAGAGGCTGTTGAGCTAAATAAATATAGGTGATTTAAGATGTATTGAAAACAGACTTGTAAAGTAAATTCACTACTGACATTATTGCCATCTTTTAATATTTAAGTATTCCAATTCAGCTTATGGTAAAAAAAAATGGACTCTTATAAGTGGCTGATTCTTTTTAATGAGGGATAGCACATTTGTAATGAACCTGGCCCGACCACCTCAACTTTGAACTATCTCAGAAAACGTAAGACTTAAAAGACATTTAATTTAATTAAAAAAAAGGTAACCTTCCTATTTCCATTCTGTTTTTCTAAATGATAAACAGAAAACCCAATCCTTTATTTTAGATTTGCTGCAGTGCTTTGCCTTGCTTCCTTTAAATCCATTAATTTGCTGTTTAGGAGAGTGACATTCTGTGCTTTCATATTTCTCACCGGTTAATAAACATTTGATTCCATCTGCCTATTTCACCAGATGACATCACCATGGTGATATGCCCTGGTATTGGTAACCATAGCGAGAAGCATTACATTCGAACCTTTGTGGATTACGCCCAGAAGGACGGTTACCGCTGCGCTGTGCTGAACCACCTTGGAGCTCTTCCCAACATCGAGCTCACCTCTCCGCGCATGTTTACCTATGGTGAGCCAACGAGCTGCCTTCAAATGTTCTCTCCTGCCACCTCAGAAACACCTTTTCATATCAGAATTACCTAGGGAGTGACAACCTCATTTATAAATTAAAAAAAGGCTTTGATTAGATAAAATAATCTGTAATACTGTATCATCATTTTCTGATCAGCTGCTACTTTCATCAAATTGTCTGGTTGAGGCATGTTATGTCCTTTGGTGGCACACTCATTTCAATTTGATGATTTGTAAAAGGTGTTTTGATATCACAGTTCATTAGGACAAATCAACATAATTTATAGGTCAAAGCTAAAAGGCGTTATGAGCTGGAGTGTGAACATAGGGCTCCCAGAATGAAAGATAATAAGGGATTTCAGTCTGTGGAACCTTTTAAAGGTCTATAGAGACACAAATGTAACAGAAACAGTCCATCCAGAGAGGTGTTATTATTACATATTGATTTTTAACTTGCCTTGCAGGGTGCACATGGGAGTTTGCGGCCATGGTGGGCTACATTAAGCGGACGTATCCTCAGACGCAGCTGATGGTGGTGGGCTTCAGTCTTGGTGGAAACATCGTCTGTAAGTTCCTGGGCGAGAACAGGACCAACCAGGAGCGAGTGCTGTGTTGCGTCAGCGTCTGTCAGGGGTACAGCGCGCTCAGGTGGGTTGTTGTCCTCTCATCTCTTAATTAAAATGCATCCTATCATCAAAGCCACCACTAGCACTTGATGTGCGCACATTTCTAAATATAAATGAAGCTCAGCACAATGCCACAAAATGAGTAGTGCTCGCTTTATGTAATCACATGTTTTGTCACAAAAAGTCTCTCTTTTAGTCATGCAGCTATTTTGTTTGCTATTTTATCTTAATTAATAGACGGCTCTCTTTTGCAACATTTTAAAAATGACTTCTGATCAGCCGCAGGGTATTTGTTTTCTATCCAGTTTTAGTTTTTTTACAGTTTGCCTTTACTTAGTAGTGGAGCTTGTCTCTTTGTCTTCAGGCTGTGTCTTTTTTACTAAAGAGCAGAAGGGTTTATTTCTACAATGAAACAAACTGAACTATTTGTCTGACAGCATGGGTAGAAAAAGCATTCTGTGTACATAGCATCCTATTTAGAAATCATGCAGGGCAAACAAATGTTTTACAATGGTGATTTAAAACCACTCTTACATGCGGGTGTTGGAGCAGACTCTGTGCTCATGTTGGACAGATCCACACCTTCTGTGCTTTAAATGCAGCTAGCGTATCGTGGCAGACATGAGAGGCTGCGTCTGTTAAAGTTTGGATGAAAGCAGTAAAGAATGATGTGTCTTTAGAGCATGGCCTTTTGAGAAATAGGCTTTGAAATGTTTCTGCATTCTGTGTCAGCTGTGCCTACCCTCTTTTCCACTAATAATGAGTATTGATTGATTATTTTTATAGATGTATTTGACCTTTCATGTTGTTGAAATGCCAAAAGGAAATAGAAAAACATTGTGTCAGTTATTTTCAAAACAATCATAGTCGTTGTGTTGGTTCGGCCTGCCCCCGTCAGTGAGCTGCATGTTAAAGCCTGACACCATTGCTGCTGTCTGCCAGCAGGACTCTTTGTCCAGTGGATTACACAGGACATTTAGTGTGTTGTTTGGAATGCAGACAGGCTGCACAAAGCTCACTTCCTGTGTGTTTGTCTTTATCTCTCAGGGCACAGGAAACATTCCTGCAGTGGGACCAATTCAGACGCTTCTACAATTTTCTCATGGCTGACAACATGAAGAAAATCATACTCTCACACAGGTATCATTGATGTACCCAAAGAACTGTAGTCCAACTTCAAACAGAGAACATTTTGTATTTCTTAATTGTATTTTCCCACACAATAGACTGCATACAATTATTTGGATTTTTTGTCAAAGCACTTCAGATATTCATTGCTATTGGGATGTTAAGAGCATTCCATGGAATATAACAAAAAGTGTATCTCGAGCCGGTTTCTCAAACTTACCTAGCCCACCGTTAATTTAAAACGTTTTATGAACCATTTTTGAGTTTATGTATGTACCAATGTATATTTTGCATGTTACAGGCACAGTCTGTTTGGGGGAAGCCCAGTAAAAAGGATAGATCTTGATATCGGTCGACTGTACACAGCGACGTCTCTCATGCAGATCGACGACAGCATCATGAGGTATGTTAAGAAATACATTATTTTCAATAAAAGTTTCAGCTTTGGTGTTGTAAATCGTATCGTTTTACCTGGCATTGTTTATATTTATGTTATTTGTTGTTGATTAGGGAATGGCATCGCTTATAATTTTGTTCCAACAGAAAATTCCACGGCCACAGCTCTCTCAAAGAGTACTATGAGAAGGAAAGCTGTGTTCATTATATCCACAATGTAAGGACTGCCTTTGTGTATACCTCATCATCTCATATTAATTTTCTCTTTTTGGTGTGTTTGTGCATTTGTTTGATGTATGGAATCTTATTGGTTTGTTTCAGGTAAACGTGCCACTGCTGCTCGTAAACTCTGCAGACGACCCTCTGGTCCATGAGTCACTGCTCACCATCCCTCGCACACTAGCAGGTAACTGACAACATGCACTGTAAAGGCCCAGATACACCGGCCCGAAATCGGCAGTAAATGGGAGTCGGGCCGAACATGAGCGTGGGCAAGCCCTATTCTGAGTGGTGTGCGCCGCACCGTCGGCTCTTTTCTGCCGACCTGACGCCTTTTCTTGCCGATTCGAATCGGCGTCGGGAACACCACCGGAAGTCGGACAAAGGGATAACACTGATTGGCTGTTCAGCTAGCGAATCAGTGCATGGGAAGCGTTAACGGAAGTGAGGGAGGTAAACAAATGATTTAAAATGGAAGATGGAACACAAACGGACGGCTATTTCACCTCATCGGTTTATAGAGCTCCTGTTTGTTCATGTTTTCAATGGACGAGAGTGAAAATGGAAAGAAAAACGCTATTTGTTGTTTGTTTATATCACGGAGTCTGTTCTTCTTCTCTGTCTTCCGGTTGTTCCGGTTATTGCCTCTTTTGAATGATGAATACACACTACCGCCGCCTGCTGGTAAGGAGAGTTATTGCCACTCACGCATACGCAGTTCATACGTGCTCGGCTCGAATTTGCGGTGTGTTCCAGTGCGCGAAGTCGGCAAATACGCAGGAGAGTCCGGCGACGCAACAATCGGTGTCGGCGTCGGCGACTTCTCAGGTGACTGGCCGGTGTATCTGGGCCTTAACAGACACACAGCAGGGTTCAACAATAATGTTAAAAACTCCAAGTTAAACAATAAACCCTATAAGCTATTTTAACCTTGTTTATCCATGCAACTAAAGCATTTTTAAGATTCTTTCTTTGGTTACTTACTAGATAACATTTTGTAAATGTCATGTGATTCAGCTAACATTTCTGATATACAGACATATGTCAACAAATCTAATATTTAAACTAATGACGTTGAAGTACATACCTAAATATATTTCATATTTAAACATATTTAAATCTGTTAATTTAAAAGCAGGTTCAATTAACTATAGATGAATATATAATAACATTGAAACAAAAGGAAGCTATGTTTCCTGCGGTTTGAAAATTCAATGCAGTTCTTTTACTACTAAAATATGTAGGAAAAAGCGTGTCAGAGTTACGCATCAAATAAAAGTGACATAATTGTACATTTCAATTAGTATTTTTATGATTTGATATTGGAAAAAAATCAAAATCTGAACAAATTATAGTATTGAATTATACTCGATATGTAATACTGCAGACATATTCGCAGATTTCCAACAAAAGATAAACCAAAATAAGTATTGATTTATTAATGCACTGTCTATACTTGGCATGATACAGTGCAGCGAAGAAGAAGATGTCCCTGCGGACAGATATGGTACATATTTGCGGTTGATCCTCTGCAGAGCGAACAGGATTTTTAAATAAAAGGCTTGTCTGACGATTGATAGCAGTTTACACCCCAGGTTTGGATCTTAGAAAACACGCCTGCTATTCAAAAAAGACCTCTGTTGAGTTTGCCTGAACAGCACAGGGTGTGGCTCACAGGGCGTGGCTCACAGGGCAGGTCTATGGGTAATGTTATACTGCAGCTGTAATACTTATTCAAATATAGCCATGTGTGCCTCTGAATATATGTTTAAAGCAAATGTAAAACAGGTACTGTGTTTGAACCTCCATTTACAAATCGAAGAAGCAATCTTCTCTTTGGTTCTCCTCAGCCTGTGCTAAATATAAACGTACTGACCACTTTGGGAAAAGGAGAATTGTGTGTGTGTGTGTGTGTGTGTGTGTGTGTGTGTGTGTGTGTGTGTGTGTGTGTGTGTGTGTGTGTGTGTGTGTGTGTGTGTGTGTGTGTGTGTGTGTGTGTGTGTGTGTGTGTGTGTGTGTGTGTGTGTGTGTGTGTGTGTGTGTGTGTGTGTGTGTGTGTGTGTGTGTGTGTGTGTGTGTGTGTGTGTGTCATGACTTTACTGTACATGTGACTCTAGAGAGCAACACTTACTGAAATGAGGATCAGCTGCCCTTTGCTCTAAAATGTGATACTGTGACTCAGACTCAAGGGACTAGATTAAACTATGTTAAATATGATTACTAGATAATTACTATTTTGTTTGTCATGTCAATGGGAAAGTGTTATGTTTGCTGTAGAAATGCACCAAAGCATTACCTCTATTTTCTTGCGTTCATAGTGTATTGCTTCTTCATTGCGTTAATGTAGTGAATGTGGCTGCTACACTGTCAGAACGTATTTAACATACATGTTTAAAATGTATTTTCATACAGAGAAACAAAGTAAAAGCTTGACAATAACAATAATGTATTACTGTGACGGCACATATGTTTGTCTTCAAGGCTTAAATGTCTATTTTTAGCACATTCTCCAGACCCTTCTGTTCCCACCTGTCACTCGGCGCACAGCGAGGCGGAAGCTCTTGGTCTGGACAAGCACTCACTGGTCCTAGCAGCTGTCACCAATAGTGCACGGCAGTAAAAGCCCTGTGGGAATTTGATCACAAGTCAACCGCATCAGGCTACCCCACTAACCCAGATAAAAGCAGGACAATAAGGACTTTCAGGCAGAAACTGTTTTTCTCGGCAGTGTGGGGCTGACCTGAGTAAAGGTTTTCTTTTGTTTTTATAACAATTTATCTAAAAGCTGGGGTATTGGCGCAGTTGCATTGATCAGAAAAACATTTCCTAATTTTGTAACTCAACAGAGAAATGTTGTTATTTTCTATTCACCTGAACTTAGCTGTTATTTGACTGGCCACGTATTAATTGGTTTAGACTTTAGGCTGTAGTAGAAGCTGTCACTTAAACATAGCTGCCAGAAGTTGAGTCATGTTTTATCTGTTGAACCATGCAAACACACTCTAACTATGTGTAAGAGTCATAAAAGGATCCCTGGTAAACCCATATTTCCACATGTGTCCGTGCTCAGTGCAGAGACCTAATACCTGTGCGCTTATGTGTGGTCTTTTAGCAAAGAAGCCCAACGTGATCTTTTCCCTGACGTTACACGGAGGCCACCTGGGCTTCTTCGAGGGCGCGGTGCTCTTCCCCCAGCCGCTCACCTGGATGGACAAATTGATCGTGGGCTACGCCAACGCCATGTGCCAGTGGGAGAAACAGAAACCACCGTGCCAAAGTGTCCCTCAGAGTGAGAGCTCCTGCACAGAGGAACAATCCTAAACTTCTAACCTCTGTATTTCTCTGATTGTCTCTCTGCCCTCTCACCTCTCACCCTCTCCCACTGTTCCAGCACTGAGGAGACACCTGAACTCAACCTTAAACTGCTCTCTCTTGTCTGCCTTCTCTTCTGGTGCTACTCACCGCTCCCGACCCAAACACGTCTTCACGACCTCACTAAAGCCCCCTTGTGTAATCACTATCTACTCACAGTATGTGAGGGAACAAAGAACTAACTGCCTTTGTTGCTCGTTTCCGTTGGGAAGACTTTGAAATTCAGAGCAGGAACATTTTGTTCTCTTTATCGACACAACAATGACCCTTAGCTATTGGAGGCGCAGACTAAATATGACCAGAGCTGAAGTCATGTTTGCATTAAAACGTGAAGTCAGAGCGCCACTTGAGAGTAGCCCAGTGAAACAACAAGAGCACACAAGAAGCCTCCTTAAGTTTGTAAGGACTGTGCTGCAGTCGGTGCTCATTTACTGCACCTGTAAGAAGCTCACTGCTTATCACCGCCAAGGCCATATAGCCTAGTCTGCTGTCTTAACCAACACAGCGTCTTTTAGTGTGTATGACTGTTTGTATGTAACTCACAGATGTGTGTGTGTGTGTGTGTGTGTGTGTGTAAGTGTGTGCGCCCGTGTGACCGAGAGTTAGAGACCCGTGACGGAGCATGTGATCTTTGTGTTTGGTAGGTGTGATCCAAATTCCCAGTTCATGGTCTGATGGCCCTTTATAATATCTGTTCCTTCGGGTGAACCGTTGCTCTGTTGTTTGTAGAAAATGTGCAGTAAAAAGGTAAGAATTATGGTGGAATTTTAAACTTTATTTCCAGCTCATAACATCATCTTGGCACTTGGCAATGAGTGTTTACTTTGTGCTCACATACATGAGCAGGGATCAACCCCAAAAGGGATCCGTGCACATTCCCACGGTCACATTTGATCACTTTGGTTCAGTGCACTTTACACCCTGTTTGACACAATCTTTCCCTCTTTTTTTCCTAATTAGTCAAAGCGCAGGTATTGGAGATTAATGTCAGTTTAGCTCTTCTTGTGACAGAGAGGAATTACTGGGGGGAGCGAGGATGATAACATAAAGTTAGATGACTCAAATGTTCCCTGTGTTGTTTGTCTTTAAGCCCTCTTACTCTTTCATTTGCCTTTGATCAGCTGCAGATCCAGCTGAGACTCTGATATCTTTCTGTTACTGCACAGACACTCGCACTTCACATTTGGTTTGAACATCTCTAAACGTTTGCGCTTCTAGCAGATGTTGGTTGATATTGAAGATGCAACAGGCGGATTGGCCAATGCCACCCTGTTAAAGGGAAAGTTCAGCAGGTTTTCTCTTAAAATCTGAGCTGTGAGGTGTGATGAGTAGGAGGGCTGAGGATACCGATGCTTAACCAAATGTTTATTTCAGTGGATTGTTTGTACTACTTGTAATTATACTGGTGATTGTTAATTTAGATGGTGGACAGTGAACGCAAGACATTTTTTTGATCGCATTGAAAAGCTTCTCTTATTTAAAACTGGGCTGAGCGTTGACGCTCTTGAAATCTATCTGAAACGTGTCTTGAGGAAATCAAACTGCAAGAATGGGACCTGTGGACTTTTCAAAACTCGAATTTGATGGAGAACTTGTTGTAAGGGCTTATCAAGGCAAAGTCAAGCCAAGTAATCTGAACACTGTGACGAGACAGGTGGGTGGTGCTTGACAGCAGCCACCTGGTTTAGGCTATTCTTTCTGTCCTAATAGACCTGGGTTCCATGGTATTTGTAAGGAGTAGCTTTTGTCGGTATAATTCATATTTCATTTTTACGTCTGATAGCTGCAACATTATGACCAAAGAGTAATTATCCTCAGCTCTAGTTCATTGTTGACTACTGAAATATTAGTTTGGTTTATACAGTAACCAACAATCGACCACCAGTAATCAAATAATTTGCCTCAATTACAATGCTACGAAGATAGTTTATTTTAGATGTAAATGGCTTAAATGTAACCTGCTTTGTTGGAGGTTGTTCAGTGCAAATAACATGAAATCCAGGTGTTAATCTCACTAATGCTGGCCTGAATAATATCAAAAACCAGGGACAAAGGGATTAACCAATCTAGCTTTATCCCTCTCAACTCAGGGTATCTGCCAATACTGAGCATCAATCCAATACCAATGGCCTTCTTTTCCCACTTTTTAAATCTGTATACCTCACTGAGTGTAACTCAATCATTCCTATGTACTGTATGATACGAGGAGACCATGGAAGATAGAAACACTATATGTTATAGAGGCATTGAATGAAACTGTTAATGTGGATCAGTGACTTTAAGGCAGATACCCGATTGACTCAAAGGGTATTCATCCCCAACTGTAGATGTGTCTGAGCCGCCCCCTTCCTTCTTTACAATCATCACTGTTCATGGCTGCCATCTGTTGTCAGAGAGATCAAACTACAACTGCTAACATCCCCTCATCCCTCTCGCATTGACATTGTATTCCTGCTTCACTCTGTCCACAGCTCTCATTGCAAAAAGCCAGCTGTAGTTTGGATTTTTTTTTTGTCTCGTTAGAAAAATCAGATGAATATTAATGACACCAGCACAAACCGCCGTAAGCAGTAAGAGCCATTCGTGTTCATTTTAAGAGTTTTGCCTCCCGCCAGCTTTGCACAAAAATGCAGGTTTGGATGTATTTTTTTTGTTGTGACTTATTTGTATTGTTTTTCTTTTGTATTTTGTATTGTTTTTATGACTTCTTGTGTTATTTACTTGTGTAAATGCGTCAGAGTGTAAGTGATGATGGACAAAAACCAAAGCCTCTTCACTTTAACAATGAAAAGGCTAAAGGATTATATTAATATAGTATATATGTAAGGGAACAGTAATGAAAAATAAGGCAATAAACAACCAGGAGGGATTTATCTATAATAGTAAAAGTGAAAGGAAAACGTGTCAAAGTTTGTTAGACCAAAAGATGTCATGTACATTTTTCATGTGTAGGTTCTTCTACTGTATCGATATGAAGACGTGCTCCTGTCTATTGACCTAACCCCAAATCTTCAAGCATCTTGTTTATTTTTTAGATTGTGGGCTCATGTTTAATTGCTTGAAACCGAAGAAATCAAATATCTAAAAATCTGGAGTGACCTTAAATGTGAATGAATCCAACAAATGCGTA
The DNA here is from genome assembly GCF_949606895.1 of Notothenia rossii. Taxonomy (NCBI): domain Eukaryota; kingdom Metazoa; phylum Chordata; class Actinopteri; order Perciformes; family Nototheniidae; genus Notothenia; species Notothenia rossii. The sequence goes on from NC_136904.1 coordinate 26,250,528, forward strand.
TTGGGATGAACACTGCTCAGTATTTATTATTTGAAATCTTATCAGCCCTAGCAAGTGTACAGTATAGGAGCCCACAGTACGTTAACCTACACTAACCATTTTACAGCTTTAACTTATTATTACAAACATTTTGATGCTTAATAGAAGACGGTGAATGGATATGGCGACAACTAGAAGTCGGGGAACACATAGTTGAACAACATGATGTACTCTGATATTGAACACTGGGTCTTTTTTTTGTTGAGAAAAAAAACAGTGGTGTGTGTGTGGTCTACTTATGTGAGGAAATATGGTTAATGTGTTCCAAAATAAATTATTTTCTCAAAAGAAAACAAATGTTTCAGTTCATTTTTACTTGCCAGTTCAATGCTTTCAAAAAATCTTAAGCACAAACGATGTAGAAGAAGATGTTATCTGGTCAATATTACATTTTGGGATTCAATAATGGGATTTGTAGGATATGGATCTTCGTTTTATGATGCGGTTGAGCCCACCTTTTTGGATGATCATTTACCTGTACAAAATATAAAACTGCAAGTCCTAGATTCAAATATTTAAAGTAGAAGTTCAGAGGTTTTATCAGCGAACTGTACTTCAAATATCAAAATAATAATACCTGTTATATATTATTATGAATTCAGATTTCTAGTAGCATATATTATATACTTAATACTATATGGTTGATTTCCCTCTGAACTGTATTGGAGTGGATTGATGAAGTTGCATATAAATACTCAAGTAAAGTACAAGTATCGCAAAACGTCAGTTCAATTCAACCCTAGTCTTTGATTTAGAACTGACTAAAAATAACCTGATTTTATCGTTTAAGGTTTATATTATTGGTTAACTTGAGTTATGAAACATCCAACATTGTGTGTGAACTCTTACTTTTCCCTTGTTTCACTGCTATTACTGTTGCTGTGAATTTCCCTTAACAAAGGTTTATTAAGTCTTATCTAGTCAAGGCAGGTGAAATTGGAAAAAATATAAATGATTAAAAAAAGGACAAATTAAACTACAGACACAAACAAAAAAGCATTTTAATTGAATATTTCCCAATCCAGTGCAAAATGCAGAATGGATTTCTGTGGTACATCAGGCCTCTGAGAGTCACGACTGAAACAAGGCTGTTTCCAAGGCACTGCATCAGGAGGCTCCTGCTCCTAATACAATAATCAAATGCAGGCAAATACATGATCAGTTTTCCTTCTTCCTATCTTTCTAAACCCCTGAGACTGTGAAACTCATTCAGGGCCAGAGGCACAAGGCTGCTTTGTTTGTTGTGACTTTACGTTTTTAAGTCGAGGAACCCCAAACCAAACTAACTCATACTATCAACTCATTTTCCCTCTGCTCTTCCACTAACAATGAATGTCAGCGCTCCATAGTTACACAAATTAACCACGTGTTATTCTCTGAGTAATATCTAAACATCCTTTTTCTTCCCGTTCATCATATATTTATTTGCAAACAATCCCCTTCCTCTAACTCGTATTTACTGCCTGAAGAATAATATAGCATGTCAACCTAGCTTGGAAATAGAACTTAGACTGAAAGATCTAAGCATCTAGGGTGGAGGACGCTATAACTCTTGGGTTGGATATGCAGGGCTGTTCTTTCAGAGAGCGGTGTCTTCAGATCCAAACAGCTTTGTGGCGATGGCCTGGCAGTCCGTCACCGAGGCTTTCCCATCAAAATCTGACGGCAGGATGTCAGCGTCAAATTCTTTGAAGAAGTTGTCCAACTCGTCGCCGTGAACAAAGACCTGAGGGAAGTGAGGTCATTATTTAGAGGAACGCACTGATAGAAAATAGATACATTTTAATGTCTGGTTTAGATTAAAGGCTTAATTATCCTCCACCCTTACCCTCTCCAGCAGCTTGCTCTTCATGAAGGGTTTGACCACGTTGTATGTGGTGGTGAAGTACCAGGGCTGGTGGGTAACGTGCACCGCCTTGAAACGGGCAGGGAAAGAGTCCTGCACAAAAAGACACAGAACATTCATGAATGAAACAGCTCTGAAGATGCACGTCAAGATCAGCTGTTCCTTTTTGAGTCTGTTCTGACCTGCAGCATGTCCACCATCTTCTTGAGCTCAGCCGGCTTTATTCCCGACGTGTGCTGCATGCTGAAGCCCTTGAAATTCTCAATCAGGACAAAGCCATTGATCTGGGTTTCTTCATTCTCCAGCAACTTCTCCAGGATCACACAGTAAGCTCTTAAGATCTGCAACACAAAGACTTGTTTTTAATTAGTGCAGTGCCTCTCTGGCCAATTGCTCGGCCTCCAGTATTGCTGCCTTCGGCTTTCTGAAAAAGCGCTCATCCAAGCAACGTCCTACTTGACTTTGGAGTCGTTCAAATAAACGGTTTTCAGGAAACTCAAATGACAAACATATCTACAGACAGAAACTACTGCCATTTTAGTTAGACACTGGGGAATACTTTGCTCAGCTGTGCTCTGTGAGGTTCCTCACCTCATCGAATGTAATCTCCTCCAGGTCCCAGTTCTCGATGTTAAAGAGCAAGACCGCTCGGCCATACTTGTCCCTGCTTGGCAGAACCACGGGGTATCCTGCCTCGATGGTGCTGCGGACCGCCTCCGGGGTCAGGTTCTCAAACAGCTCGGGATAGTCCTTCCTGAAGCGCACGTAACCTATAGAGAACCCACAAAACACACACACACACACACACACAACCAAGTGATCAGCATTATTTAATGTGGCACAACCCCTTTGTTCACCGTATGAGTGTTCAGTGCAGGTTGTTGATGTGACAAAAACAATGACAGCACTGTGCATCTACAGAGCGTCCCTAAGCCTTTTCATACCGAGGCACCAATTAACTCTCTGTGTGTGTGCGTGTGCGTGTGCGTGTGCGTGTGCGTGTGCGTGTGCGTGTGTGTGTGTATAATCAACCTTTTTAAACAAGTTCACGGTCCCATCATATCCCCCTCTCTCACTAACACGTCCTGCTTCTCCACATTCATAAATGTGTTTTGAGTTTTCTTGTATTTCTGTTTTTTTAGAATATTAATATTTTCAGAAATAGCACAGAAAATGAGAAAATCCTAAATAAAAGAGTGTAATGGCTCTGACCAGTTATATGTTGAGTGTACATTAGGTATCACAGTTTTGAGTAGGCCTATAATACTTTAGTTAGTTTTCAGATGTTGAGGTGATGGGATCTTTACATGTTTGTGGTTGTACATTACTCATGCAATTTGCAGACTCACAAACAATAAGCATGTCATGAATATGCTATCTTCTCGGAGACTGCTCTGCTTTTTAATCTCATCTCCTCTCTCAGACTGACACAATCAGCACATGTGTTGTGAAGTTCCCAGGAGAACACTGCTGGTTCACAAATAAAGTAAACTTGCTGTCCTATTTGGACACAAAGGAGGGCTTTGTCACGGAAACTCAGAAGCACCTCAAAGCCCCCCAATTAATGAACACATTCCGTCTCAGTGATGGGCAGGATTCATGCTAACCAGGGGCACAAAGGAGGTCTCACCCTCAATTACTGAAGCTATTGTACAATGTCTGCAGAAATGGAAACAAGCGCACGGAGGCCAAGATAAAACACTTTTGGTAGCTCAGTTTGTCTTTCTACAAATGAGATGGTTAATACTAACCCTTCATGAGCTCGTAGGCTCTGGCAACATCAAACTTGCGAGCCCTGAGGAAGCGCAGCAGCAGAGAGTTCGGTTTGTCCCCGAAGCGCTCCAGCACCAGTTTGACCAGCTCGTCTCCCTCCGCCGCTCTGTCCTTCATCGTGGCCCGGAGGTCCTTCAGCGAGGACACCCGCCTCTCCTCCGTCTCACCCAGCTCATCCTTCGCCTGGAGGAAGAAGAAAAACAGCCAGACAAGTCAGACACATTTTGGGGCACAAAGTGTTACTACAATGAGGACCGGGTTTTAATATTCTAATTTGAACTCCTACGTATTACTTTTTGCTTTACCTTTTGCACAGTGTGTCCAGGCAGTTTTTGGCATGGCCCAAACACCGGCCCATGATCCTTCACTGTCAAATGCTCCAGCTTAGACCTCATGGCCTGCTCGTCCTCTGACACCATGCGGAAAGATCCAGTCTGCGTAAAAGAAGGAAAGCTTTAAAAAGATCATATCAGTGCATGAAGGTTATTATAAATTATAAGATTGTCATCAACGTTTTATAGCACCACAATAACAAACTTCTTTGGTTGAAATCCTCCTTTGTGTGTAATTTTAACATAACCGTTTTTTTTTACACCTACTTTGCCACCTGAATACTTCAATGGCAGCTCATAACAATGACTTATAAGTTGTGAACCCACAGTGTCAGCAGCAGCAGACCCCAGGCGATGCACACCACTACGTGAACGGCTGCTTAATCTGCTTCACATGATTACAGAAAGGACTTCTAAAGCCACTTCTTAAAAACAGCTTAAGAGTCCATCCCAAAGCAAGCATCTACTGGCACAATAACAGCATTAAGCTGCCTCATGCGCTGACAGTCCAAAGAAGAAGAAGCTGATGCTTTTAACCCAGTGAAGTGAGGCCAGACACAGACAAACTGGCTCAAATAGAAACAAAGGCACACTCAAGTACTCTCTTGATTTGTTGCAAAGAAGTTAGACTTACAGCAGCCATGGTTGCAGTGTCTCACAGTGTTTCTCTAACACTGTGAAGAAAGAAGAATTGGCACAAACATCAGCATTCATCTTTTCTTTCAGCACTGGCCAGACATTTAGTTCATGTTAAGAGTTTGTTAAGGAGAGGTAATCTGATTAGAAATATATTTATCTGAAGAAGTATTTATCTGATACAATTATCTACATATGTATATACATCAGGTGATGTTATTGGGAAAAAACTAATTTGAAAAACTAAATCAGTGTTTTGCACCTCTACATATTCTGAAGGTATTTTCCTGAAAGACTCGTCAACACCTGGATTTGAATCGGTTTGCAGCATGATAAGAAAAGGACAGATTTTTCAACCCATTTCTTAAGTTGTGACTCTTTGTAAAATAAATGATATTTGCATTACATTTCTTTAATGTAAATATGCAAGAAATCCATACACAACAATATTTGATAAGAAAGATAAAATGTTGGTCCATGTTTTAAGAGGACATATTCAGATTTCAATCTCAGCAGCATTTGTTTTATTGGGAAGAAACTAAATTGTTCTAAACTTGAATTGAATGGATTTATTTAAAACAAGGGACAGTGTACATTAATCAACATATTAAAAACATGTAAAAGTACTCGAATTAGCCAAAAGGCTAGTTTTCACCGATAGTCCCTTTTCCAGATAACAGTTACATCCAGCTGGTTTAAAAGTTACTTTGAAAAATGTGTTAAAAAATAATAATGATCAAGCAATGTTGTTTAAATGGTATTCCAATTTAACAAACAGCTTTAAAAATAAAAGTCATTCAGTAAGGTTGAAAGCCAAATGTAGTTCCTTAACAGCAACAATATGTGAGTGTATTATTTCACCACTAAGGGTGTAAGACTTGAAACATATGAATGTTTGTGGGTGTAAGTCAAATACAGAACATCAAATTGAAGAAAACATACAATAATCCTTCATTCATATACTTTACGACACATTCATCATTGTGTAGAATCTGTCATTTTTACGATCAAACAAAAAAATTAGTGTTTTCACGCCAGGTTAACTAACTATTTTTAATGATGACACTAAACTATAGAAATAAAGTACTTATAATGGTTATAATTTTTCCTGATTTATAAAAAAAAAGGTTGTATTTTACTAAAATGCAGAGCAGCCTTACCTTTAAGCAGACGGGAGGAGAGGAGTAGACGGAGTGGCAGCGGAGACACCGAGAGGAGAGAGGATCAGGAGGGGAGGAGCTGGGAGAACGTCACTCAAAGCAGGACTATAATGACACAGTGGATTACAACAAAGGTACTCTAAGTAATGCAAACTGCGAAGTGAAGCTGGATGAAGGAGGAGAGCTGGTCCATCACACATTAAAACAATAGAAAAAACAATGATATGTCACTCAATGCATTCATTTAGAGCATTCATTCACTGAAATGATTAACAAAACTGAAAGAGAAAAGAAAAAAGGATAATTAAATGATAAGAAAACAGGGTGGAAGTAATTTATCTAATAAAAAAGTAAGCAAACACACGGACAAGTCATAAAGAAAGCAACACTTGACAAACAAATCAACAAAGCTAATGCATGTGTTTTTGTAGTGTTGTTGTGTTTTGTGCCTCTGGTCCACAGTAATCTCAATTTATGGACACTTTCATCACACATCATTTAATAATTTTAGAAGAGAATAGAAACTCATGCAAACAAACAAAAACTCAACTAGAAGTAGATACATCATTACATGTTTTTTATGTGACGCTTGTGTTTTTGATCTAGCTCCCCACACAGTATGTAAGGTAGCAACCTCTTCAGCATCACATCCTATTTATTAACCCAGCACATGAGATGAAAGGTGGGATTGGAGCGTGATTCTCTTGCCTGTAGGAAATGTCACGAGACGACCACCTGTGAACTTTCTGCTTCACATTCCTCTCTGCACATTCTTTGAAATCCTCATCAGAGGGAACCGCTTGTTTTTGGGACCCAGATTATTGATTCCTTATACATGATTGCACAACATCAGACAACTTGTCTCACTCTCAGTCGTGAACGACAGTTATACAGTAATCAACTCGCATTTGTTAATTTTCTTTTTGGAGATTTATAAAAGTTTGTCAGGTATCTATTTTCACAACCATGGCCTCCATCTTCGTTACTTGCAGCAATTAGTTGAGATATAATTTTGGCTTCAATTGCAGAAATGTACATGTTTTTTTTGTCCTACATATTTCTAAGCTTCCGGTTTTGCACTGATTTTATTCCTCCACCTTTTCTTCTCTACATCAATCAATCTTGCTTTGTCAATACAATAGTTAGTACAACCTTGTTTTTTTGAGAATCCTCTTTTTGCATACTTGTTTTTCCCATATGTTTATAAAGATGTCTATACATTTTTTTTTTAAAGTAGTAGAGACAAAGGCAGCAATAACATGCTGTTTTATTCTTTGAAATGTTTTCCATGCCCCTGGCAGGTTAGGAAAACATTGTCATTAAAAAGGTTGACACTTAGGGAAAAAGCTGTATCCACTTTCCTCAAAAGAGATTTAAACAACCTCCTCAAAATGGCAAACAATTATTAAACCAATATTTAAGAAGAGCATTCGAATAACTGTTTATTTAACTGAACTGTTTTAAACTATCATCATGCAATATTTAGCTTGTATCCTCTTGACATTCACCTGAATATAAAACATACCATGAAAAAGCTGTGCTTGTGTAAGTTCAGGCCGTTATCCTCCTGATGTCTGAGGAGCTGATAGAAGAGGTTAATGAGCAGAGGGTCTCTGCTCCCCACACTGAGCCTCTGTGATACAGAACTGACAGACCTACTGTACTCCGCGGTTGTTCCTCCAGCAGCACCTCTCATTAGTGGACCCTCATGAATAACCTCCTATTCCCTCGCAAACACAAACAGGGGTTAACAAAGCCTAATCTCATCAGTCGTTGCTATACCCTTCCCCGGTGTACAGTTAGGTTCTTTGATGTGATGAATTCCTGCCAGTTATGTCATCCTTATACAAATGCAAGTAAGTTTCCTACACATTCACAAACACACAGTATTTGGATGTATGCCATATTCTGATAATCTGTAATTTGAAGGTTTCAGAGGGCCCAGATCAGGCCACTAAATCTAGCAACTCACTTGATAAAGGAGTTCAAAACAGTTTTTTCTAGAGCTGATGTATTGTTTTTATTCTGGAGACGATGATACGTTATCTTGCTACTTTCACCATTAATAAACACGTATCTTTGTATTGGGGCAAATTCAAATATACCTCAGGCAAGTAACAAAAAAACATTGACTTTGAACCCTTATAAAGTGTAAATTACTGGATGAGTTTTTCCATTTGTGGCTAAGTATTTAAAGGATAATGACTTAAATGAAAGGAATGTATCTCAGCAAACCATTTAACCTTCTTAGTGGAGAAAGCGCAGGTTTTTTACTAATTACATTAACGATGTCTCCAAGCGTCCCATTGAGCCATGACAGTGTGGTCTTAATCATTTACACCTGGCTTTTCTTAATATTACAAATTCAAAATCTGTTCCAAAACGGTTCCCAGACTGCTTTTAAAGGTTAAAGCACAACCTTATTATCCTATTAGTATATCCAATCACAGAAGTATATTACCAAAACGTGTTCTCTAGTCATCTAATCCTGCATCTGTGGATTACTTTCCTTCTTATGGGAGGATCCACACTACCACCTAGTGGCTCCAGTATTTTGCTGCCACGTTAACCCACATGGCATGAAATCCCCCACAAACCCTCATCAGAAACTATCAGTGGAAATTCAAACTGCAATTCATCATTTTGCTGGGTGAGAGGTAAGAGAAAAACATCTGTGAAGTATGGTTTTAAACTGTATTGGACAGAGGGTGTTTGAACACAAGCAATATACATAACATATATAGTATTCCTCTTTACTCCGATCAAGTTAGGACAACACACCATGTCTCTCTCTCCTGAGACTATCAATCATAAGAGAACAAATATTAAACTAGTTTAAAAAAGAAGTACAAACATTATCTTTACAGATTAGAAAGTATCAGGTGGTATTCTGACAAAAAGCCCATTAACAACATTGTAGTGGAAACAGTGTAATATTAGTTTACGTCTTGATCAGATGACTTTGAATGAAAATGAACATATATTTGCAACATGCCACATTAGAATCGACATTTACACAACTTTGTATTAATTGCTGTACAAGTAGTTCTTTTTTTACATCCAGCCCACACCTTCCAACTTCCTGCTATTTGTTCTGCCATCTGCTATCACATGACAAACTAAAAGAGGAATTGCAACTAAACAGTGACATTTTAAAACTATGACTGCATAGATGGGACTAACATACTGTTGTGTTGTGAGTGTAAGCAGGCTGAAAGCACACACACCAGAGTTGTAATTGTGTTTTTTGTACTGTTTTTCACTACTAATACTTTCCATGTTAAAGCAACCTTGCATGTGAGGACCATGGATAATACCATTTTTTTACCCAATGTGCTGGACTTTGGTGTCCTGCTTGGTTTGATTTATTGTGACATATTCAGAAGTATGTGTGCAGTTAAAACTATTTTTCCACAATCCAAATAGAGGACTAACTGTACTAAATGTGATTTACTAAGAACATGTATGTCGGCATTTACATACAACAGGGAACAGCTTGTTTAAACTGTGGGTTGTTAAATAAAAATTTGATTTTAGCCTTGCTCCTGTGTGCAGGTAATCACCTATTCTTCATTGGGAAAGTGCACCAGTACAAAAATAAATCCAACATATTTTCTCATAATTTTCACTCTTTTTTTTGGCATAAAACTTAAGGCATCAGGAATTCAGTTTACAATTACATTAGCTTACTGATAAAATGTATTAAATGTTATACGACAGTTCACTATGCTGGAAATAACACCTACAGTATGAAATGCACTTAAATGTCAGTATTTACCAAATAACTCTGGGTCACACCATTCATAACAAGTTACAAAGTATCCAGCTTGCGGTGAAGAACCGACCAAATTAAATACTTACAGAAAAGGCACCATTAGTGCTGTTTGGAAAGGATTAGCTTCCCATGAGTTAGAGAAGAGAAACAGTAGTACAGATATACTAACATGATTACATTATTTCTAGAGTTTCATATACTTATAACATGGCCCCTTTGTTTCCAGTGGTTTCCTCAGTGGGGTCAAAGGTGAGAAGCTCTGGTCTTGTTTGCAAAGCATGGCCAGTGATAAATGAAAGGACTGAGTCATTCATCAAACGTAGTGGTTTACCTTTACTTAAAGCTCTCATAAAGGAAATTGTATATTTACACAATAGACTGTACTCCTCCTTTGTGAATTAAAAAGATAAAATAAATAAAACATCTGTTGTCACTGTCCCTTTGACATTAAAAACAGCAGAGTTGTGGAACCTGCAGCAGTAAACATACTTCTTCTCTGACGAGGACAGCTTTATGTACAAAGTGTGTGTGAGCTGCAGTGTTTTTCTCAAAATACCCAGGCCCCTCTGACAGCTGCAGACTGGGATCAGCCGATGAAGGTCAGAGTGGCCATGATGCTGAAGCCCAGCAGGATGAAGAGCACCTTCAGAAGCTGCTTCCCGGGGGAGTTGAGCTCATGGGGGAGGATCTCCAGGAAGGTGATGTAGATGAAGGTCCCCGCAGCGAGGCCCTCCAGGACCGCCTGGATCAGAGCGCCCTCCGCCAGCTTGGCCTCCATCACGCTGATGCCGATGGCGATGCCTATTGGTGACATCATGGCAAACACGCTGATGTAAGCAGCGACCCACAGCGGACGCACTGCGCTCTGCACCAGCTTCACCGACAGGCTGAACACGATGATGGTCTTGTGGACAAGGATCGCTATGCAGATCTCTAATACCTGGAGGAGAAGAGAAAGAAATGTTATGGTTATGTTTTGCCTCCAACAGCTTCTAAATAAACACAAACAATAGAAAATGTTGAGGATTTTGTGTAAAAAGGCTGGGATGAATTTTAGTGGTTAAATGTGAACAGACAAAATACGATAATATATGTAATATTGATATATTACAATTGTGGATTTTTCCAAAACAAACAGTGATTTTACTGGTATCGGTTTTAGAATAAATCAATCAGTACAAAAAGTCAATTTTTCGTCAATTAACTGACAGGCCGAGGTTGATTACATTTCCATCCAATGATGATGCAAGTGTTTATCCACAACACTGATACTTCATTAGCACTGTGAGAAAAGCCATAATACGTAAATGACTGGATGAACTGACTCCCCTTTTATATAGCAGAATCAAGTCACCTAAATAGACGTTCTTCCTGCATTTGATCAACAACATAGTAGACTTGAGCCCAGTGTTTCCCCTACCATTGTCTTGGTGGGGCGCTGCGCCCTGCCAACGGAGCCCCGGGCCCTGCCTGAAATTCAAGGTTTTTTTTATTTTTTTTTATTATTATTTAAAAAAATATATATATATAGCACCAAATTGCAAATGAAGTAATCTATCTACGGTCACGTTTCACATTGAACATGTGCTCTTTTATTAAATAAACTAAACGCCTATGTTATTTATCCAATGTGCATGTTTCAGTGTCCACTGCCTTGCGTATTCACATTTTCCCTCCGCTCTGTTTCTTAAGAGCGGGGCTCGTGAGTCTGTCTTGTGACCTGAAGAAACAGATCTGACTCATGACAGCGAGATTCACTTTCTGTCCTGAAGCTACAAACAAAACCCGTTTATCTTCTGGCATTATGCTGGGAACTTGATTCCAACTTTATTTGAGCAGCATTTTTGTAAGATATGGCTTTATTACATGTCATGCAAACAGCATCACATGTCATGCAAACAGCATCACATGTGATGAAGCCTGAAGAGTGAGAAAGGAAGCAAGGTTAACAGGGATGTCAGCTATGTTCCGCCATCTTATTTTATCAAAAATGTTTGAATCAAAATTATGAAGCTCAAATTTTTAAATGTTTAATGAACTAGTGCAATCTTCTCCAGTGACACAATGAGCAGAATGCACAACCCCTATTAAATCAGGTGTAGTACTTGTGGGTGTTTTACCTTTGAGTCTGTGCTCTGCAGGCCAATAGCAAGACCTTCAAAAACTGAGTGGAGGGAGAGGGAGAGGAAGAGCATGAAGGAGCGAAAGGGGGAGTGGGCCTGAAAGTCTACATGGACATGTTGGCCGCTCCCCTCCAGATCAGGATTTGTTCCATGGCCATGTCCATGTCCGTTCCTGTTGTCCGCCAACAGGGGGGACCTCTCCTCCTGAGACACTGCCGCCTCTCGACAGTTCAGGACAATCCTCTCCAGAATGAGAACCATGAAGAATCCAGCAGCCATGATGAACTCTGCCAGGGGGAAACTGGTCTGTTTGAGAGAGAGAGGAATGAGTCTGCAGGCAGTCTGATAACGTCAAGAAATAGGAAACAGATTGTAAACAGAACATTATTCCTATAAAGACCCTCAGTCATACAGGATAGGAATAGGATATCTAAAAGTGCTGTCAAATGCAACTGAAACAGATGGTTATTATTGAAGAATACATATGTTCTTTACAATGTTTATGTTATTTTTCTCTATTCAGTTAATACAGCTAAAATATGTTTTATCCTTTAACTGAATAACACAGCTAACAGAGATGTTGTTTTAGTGCTTCTAAATAGACTACATGATGTTTATCAAGCAGGGAGAGATGACATCTCTGCATTGAGTGTATGATGTAGTAAATTAAGTAATTAGTTGAATGACAGAATTCATAAACAATTTTGAAAATCAGTTAATCATTTGAGTATAATATCAACTAAAACACTATATATTCTCTCTGCTTCCAGAACCTCAATCTGTTTATCTGTTTAAGAGGTACATTTGTTCTCTGTGAAATTGAAATATGCATTTTATAAAGAATACATTGGTCCCATTATTTGATACGTGGACGTACCTCCACCTTCCGAACATCCAGCTCAGCGCTGATGTCCGACAGATAATCTGGAATGATGTCCAGCAGACACGCTGCCAGAAAAACCCCGCCAGCAAAACAGCTGATCAGACTCAGAACTGTGCGGTGCAATTCTGCGGGAAGGATAAAAGATAAAAAAGCATTAGACTTTTGTTTTAACATGAGCTTACAATTATACAATAACTACGGTGATTACAGTTAAAGCATTGTCTAAATCTAGCCTCAGTTTTGTGTGTGACTGCTGTTGTGCATTTTAGAAACTTTATTAGCAAATCATGATTCCATATGTGACTGAATGGGGCATTTAACATTTTCTCACTTGTTTGTGTCAATTGGTTTCAATGTTTAGTGAATATTATGTTACTGAACTGGTCTATAGCTGACTTATTGATGGTAATTCTTGGAGACTGATTAAATCCCTGCCTTTCCTTCCTAAGCTATTTGAACATCATGTGACACATGATCATGAAAGAACAGAAGTCCATATGACTCAGCAAACCACTGAAACGCATGCAGATATTATGGGGAGAAATGAAACTCTCACTTCCATTTAAGAAAGTCAAAGTTCATCGTTAGATCCTTGTTCTGCGCGATTAAATGTGAACATTAGCTGAGAAGGCTTTTGGCTTTAGGCTCCAAGCCTGTCAGCTGACTGTAGGGGTGAGAGGAGGATTTATTAATGCTAGCAAATAACTTACACATTTAGGTTGAAACACACTAAAATGTCAAGATAATGGTGTAATGAGTAATACAATTCTCTCATGATCACAATGGATATGTTCTAGGGAAATATAACATTGTCCAAATAAATATTAGTTTCTGCTCCTTGTGGTAGTTTGTTGTGTTTGAATATCAGTGATTAGAATCAAGATTAAACACTTTATCACTACTCTTTAATCACTACGTTAATGTGTTCTACAGTCACAGTTGATAAAATCAATAGCAGCTAATTTGCTATACAATACTCCAGCTAAAACATGTGATTCATTGAGCTGGTAAACCACTTCCGGAATCTAAACCACACTGCATTAAAATCACGGACAATTTACACTTGGTTTCTTTATATGCAAATGACTTAACATCGTAGAACATAGATGACAACAGTACTTTAATCAGCAACTTTCTGATTTAAATTCGGCATTGATTAACTCCCGTTGATGAATTTAGCTTGTGTTTGAATTATTTGAAATGTGAAAGTGCGAGAAATAGACAATTGTATGAACACCAGTGCTAATGTTAATGAATCTTAGGTTATATCATTATATGAAACGAAAGGTTACCGACCTGTCCCGTTTGTGTCTCTGAACCATTTTATCCGAGCAGGGATTAATCCGAAGAGAAGCGTTAGGAGCAATAACCCGAACAGAGCGCCTATCTTCACTTGGAGCAGGTAATCCATTTTGTAGCATAAAACGGTCTATTCAAATGTTGACAACCTAACTATTCCATCATGTCTTTAGCTATGGGGAAACCTGGAGCTTGCTAACCGCTGTGAAGATAAGAGTTTCCCTGAGACAAGCAAACAACATAGGCAAACACTACGGTACGTCCACACAGCAGCTTTGAAAAAATCTTGAAAATCTTGGAGCTGGGCGTGTCTAGAGCTTGGGGATTTTTCGCGAGCAACGCGACCAACAACCAATCACATTAATCTCCCGCCCCCGGCATACAAAGCAAAAAAACCCGGGGATTTTATGCGAGCAATATATATATATATATATAAACTCCCCCAAACAGGCGAAAACCTACCAGTTTCACACACTGTCTCTGCCACCTCCCTCCATGCCTGGTACATTTAGGATCTGCGGTACGGTGGTCGTAAAGGGTCAAAGATAATCTATTGCGAAAACAACCAACCAGCAGCCGGCCCAAAGGTCTCTCTTTCAATAGCATTACCGACGAACATGTACTATTACTAGATAGGTTCGTACAATTTTGAGACACTTGTTCTTTAATGAAGAATTTCCATTTCATGCAACGTTATGCTTTTAGTACACAATATATTGTAGGCAGATATTGTACTACGTTTTTGTTTAGTAAATAGTTAGCAAACTTCTAGTAGCTACTCATATTGACTTCATGATAATAAATGTATAATCATAAACAACTTTAATAAATAACAAAAACATTTAGTTCTTCCTTGTAGTATGGTTGATATTTTTAAATGGCCAGTGGATGGTGCCCCAGTATCACGAGAGTGCCAAACACTCGCTTGATGACGACATTTTCGTGCGCCGGATATGTCGACCACCATCAGAAGAAGACACTTATGCTGATGTGTTATAAGAAATCACACCGCAGAGAATGTTGTGAGTTTCTCATTTGATGCGGGATAATATAAGAAGGCAGAGAGTCACAGGTCGATGTCAAAGAAGACGCAGAGCAGGAAATCATCAGAGAGCGAATGGCGGTGAGAAACACAGAAACACTGACTGACTCACTCTGCATTTACACACAGTTGTTATGGCCATCACAATGAAAAGTAATTCTGTCATCGTCTACAAAACAAGTGGTCAAAATGCTTAACAATGTTGTCAATATAACAGTATCCTATTTTCTGATGTAAACTATGGCTTTGGACAATGATTGAATGTGCACAGGGCTGCATTGTTTTATCTGGTGTCGTGTATCAATTTCAACAGTACTAAGTAACATATTACTGCATTTTGGGAGATGATTTCAAGAGATTGGACAAAGATTTATATTTACCCCTTTATGGTTTAACTGGGATTTGTTTATAGACCTTGCTATTGCAATTCAGACAAGAAAAAGACTGTTTAACAGCACTGCATCACACAATCTGACCTGAGGTATTTTAGAGAACTGGCGGATCATTGGTTAATGTAACCTTTCACACATTATTATAACCCTTCATTAGTGAAAGTTAAGATTAACTCACACTGAATGACACATTCACTAGACACAATAATATATACAATATGCTTAATAGATTACGACATTTTGCTTGTAGTATGCAATAAACTAATGACTTGATGTTTTGGGGTTAAGAACATTTAAAAGAGAAGCAGCACAATAAATATTAACCAACAATACATAAACAGTAAACAGTTATTAACAGCTGACGTTGCTGTGCTAAGTCATTCAGATACAGTGAGACCACCAAAGACTGCAGAATAAGTTAACAAATAATAATATCTTTTAAGTCAGTTTTCTCCAAATACTGAAAATGTTGTTCTGTTGCATGACATTTAAAGGTGGGGTAGGTAATTTTGGAGAAACCTGCTCGAGTGCGCTAGAATTAAAAAAATACGAAGGCCGTTTCTCAATCGCGAGGAGGCTTGCTTGGTAGCACATGTCTTCCTAGTCACTTGCTTCAGAAGCGAGGCAAGAATCCTTCCTGGCATTCGGAAAACGAAGAGTGGAACAGGCTAGCAAGTGTGCAGGTGTGCGTCATATGAGAGGCCCCGCCTTACATTTTCCGCCACAGATTTGGGGAAATTGGTCTGTGCGCAAAGCATTGTAGGGATTTTAAGGACGCAAAGTCTACCTATGTGCAGCCTCGAAATTACCCCCAAACCAAGGACGCGGCCTCGTGGAATTCCAAGTATGCTGGAGATTGGAACAGTCCTTCGGCGGCACTCGATGACGTAGTGTCCTTGAAATATTGGCTTGGAAACCAGTTTCCTCGAGATTGAGAAACGGCCACAGGGTGTTTCTCAATCTCGAGTACGCTTGCTTGGTAGCACATGTCTTCCGAGCGTCTTGCTTCAGAAGCGAGGCAAGAATACTTCCTGGCATTTGGAAAACAAAGAGTGGAACAGGCTAGCAAGTGTGCAGGTGTGCGTTATATGATTTGGGGAAATTGGTCCGTGGGCAAAGCATTGTGGGGATTTTAAGACCGCGGAGTCTACACATGTGCAGCCTCGAAATTTCTCCAAACGAAGTACGCCGGGCTTGGTATAATTCCAAGTATGCTGGACATTGGAACAGTACTTCGGCGGCACTCTATGACGTAGTATGCTTGAAATATTGGCTATGGAGCAGCTTTACTCGAGATTGAGAAACACCCACGGCCGGAAAAAATCTGCCACTTCCTTACAGAGCCCCTCCTCCAACTCACACGAACGCGCACATGACCAATGAGGGCACGAGATAAGTTTGTGCACAGATGGAAGGCTGACAGGCAGGTAAAATGATTGGTCGTGCTTTTTACAGTACTATGGCTTCCAGAGATGACATTTTTTTTATCGATTTATTCTCAAAGCACTTCATATATTCATTGCTATCGGGATGTTAAGAGCATTACATGGAATATAACAAAAAGTGTATCTCGAGCCGGTTTCTCAAACTTACCTACCCCACCTTTTAAGATGTGCCAAAAATGGTCTTTATGATCAAAAGTGTATTCACTTCCAAGACTATAGTCTAAATCAACAATCTGTGGAAAGTCTTTACTGCCTTCCTTTTTCTTATAACATTGCGATTTAGATATTTTGAGATGTTTACAATGTTGGTCAAACAAAGGAAGATATTGGAAAACTCTGTCAAGTTGAGCTGACCATTTTTGACAGTTTCTTGACGTTAAAAAAATATTAAAAGATTATTGACTCATTGAAAAAATGATCTGCATTATAGGGAATGAAACATATCTGTAGTTACAGCCCTAACCAGATTATAAGCTCATAAACGCATTATGCAGACTACTCAGGTTTCGTTTAAACACACCGTAATTTAAGATCTGACTTTGTATTTAATTACAATTTAGCTAGGGTGAAATGATTTTCTTTGAGGAATGTAATCAAATCAAAAAAGTTCTCATATAAAATGTTTATTAACATCACGCCAACTTTTTCGAGTGTGCATAAAGGAGCACAACAATTACAAAGATTTTTAGGATTATATTTACTGAAAGGGATCCCTTTGTCTGAAAGTAAATAAGGGGAATGTAAAAACACCTTTTGTTGTTTTTTTTCCTGATATTTTATTGCTACCAGAAGGAGCCAAGGTACATCTTTTTTTCTTTTTTTTTTCTTGTACAGGCTACAGACACAAAACATGGGCATTACAATAACAAAAAGATACATTCCTATCTCAGACAACAACAAAAATAAATAAATACAGGTACATCTTTACCAATCATTAAGCTTGATTTCAAGGTAACAAGAAAGCCTTGTTATTATTTAGGGTTGATCTCTGATTAGCTATGATCCTTAAATCATAAGATGTGACATGTTACATTCACAAATCTAAATCAAAGTTTGCAGATTAATGTTATTTATCAGAATCTATAGGATAATTGTCAGATATCAAGTCACATGTACTGCCTTAAGGAATCAGGAAGTCTGACAAAGAACAAAAACCGCTTGCCTGAAAAGCTGTTTTGCATTTGTTTCAACTTAATATGAATGATTTGGTTAATCATGCCGTGTTTGCAGCCCAAAGGGAAAGTCGGCACAAAGGGGAAGAAGCAGATCTATGAAGAGAACGAGGCAACGCTCAAGTTCTACACCAGAGTCATCCTAGGAGCTAACGTAAGAACCTCAATGCAAAGGTTTTGTCACTCTGCAACTCAAAACCATTCTCCAGAGTATTTTGTTCCCCATTAATTAGGTAACTGTTTGGGTTCTGAAGCGTATCTTCGGTCACAGCATTCAATTTGCTTGTTTTGTCTGACTAGCAGCCTAACATCTTAAGATATTCATATGCAATGAGGAGAAACAGCAAATCACACCACATTAAAGAAGTTGAAACAGATAACGTTTGACATGATTGCTTTAAAGGTAACTGAAATTATGATTTTTAAATATGAAATGACTATTGAATGAATTGTCAGACTGCTAATAGGTTATTCAACTAATAAGTGCAGCTTCATTAGACTGACATGTTATCCAGCCTTCTTACAAATATACTGCTCCTCTTTTACAGGCAATCTATGCTGTAGTCAATCTTTTGGTTTTCTACAGTTCCTCTTCCTTTTCGACATGGGTGAGTTGAGTCATCTTGTAGTTTATTAACTGTATTTAATCAATAATATTTGTTCATCTCAATATGCCAAATCCTCCCTAAACCATTGTGTTCCTCCTGCAGCTGATGCTTGGGTTCGCTCTATCAGTTTATATGGGGAGTTACCGCTCCATGACCTCCATGGCCAAGGCTGCGTTTGCTGAGGATGGAACTCTCCTGGATGGAGGAATAGACTTAAACATGGAGCAGGGGATGGCTGAGTGAGTAATAAGAGAAACTCCTAATTTAGTCTACATAGGCGATGAAAAGAACATCAACATTACTTCTCAGCCTCCTCGCTGCGTAAAGGAAGTTTGTAAATATAACAGTAAACATTTTTCATTGTTGTTTTGTCTTCTGTGTCCCTTTACCCTTGAAACTAAACTTGGTGACTCAAATCTTCTTGTGCAGAAACATTTCAGTGAGAGTTAATTGTGTGTGTGTGTGTGTGTGTGTGTGTGTGTGTGTGTGTGTGTGTGTGTGTGTGTGTGTGTGTGTGTGTGTGTGTGTGTGTGTGTGTGTGTGTGTGTGTGTGTGTGTGTGTGTGTGTGTGTGTGTGTGTGTGTGTGTGTGTGTGTGTGTGTGTGTGTGTGTGTGTGTGTGTGTGTGTGTGTGTGTGTGTGTGTGTGTGTGTGTGTGTGTGTGTGTGTGTGTGTGTGTGTGTGTGTGTGTGTGTGTGTGTTCTTGTTTTAGACACCTGAAGGACGTCATCCTGCTCACAGCCATAGTGCAGGTGCTCAGCACGCTCTCCTCTTATTTCTGGTATCTCTGGATGCTGGTAAGAATACTTCTCTTAGCACCCCCCTGATATATCCTATGACATAGCTGTTGATTTCTTTATCCTTTTTTCCCCCTTGGATTTCCTCTTTTCTCACTATTCGATCTTGTATTCTGCGCGTGTCTCAGGCCCCGTTCCGAGCGCTCCACCTGCTCTGGACCAACTTCTTGGGCCCCTGGTTTATGGCAGACAACCCGTCGGCACCGGAGGAAGTGAACGAGAAGAAGCAGAGAAGACAAGAGCGCAGACAGATGAAGAGATTCTGAGGCTGCAGGGCAGACAGAGCAGTATTTTTATACACAGAATCTAATATACAGATAACGAGGAACTCATAAGTTATTCCGGAAGACATTTCGTTATTAAGTTAAACTCAATCTGAATCCAATACTGTGGAATCTTGTTTTCCATGTTTGTTTGTTTTTTCTGATTTATCATGAAATCTAATTTTCTCCCTCAACTATGAGATGTTCTATATTTAGATAATGTGACGGTCTAAATGTCATTAATCCTCATGCAGAGATTTAAGAGTTTGGACCAATGCACAACCCCTTCTCACTGCCTCCTGCAGATTCCCATCAAACAGAGACAGGTAAAAAAAACAGCTGAGTTTATCCATTTCTGTCTTGGAATGTATTTCATTTTAATTATATGTTTAATTGTATAATGTTCCTTCAGTGGACCTTCCTTACTGACCTGATTCTGTATGTGAGCTATTAAGTCTTATAAAATGAACACAATGGATAGAAGTCAAGTTTTAATAGAAAAAAAAGTTTTGCAATAAAAATCTCTCTACAGTCGCTGGAGTCGATCATCTTTTGTGTTTATATTTGCTTTCAGTGTGGTTTGTTCACGGGATGCCTTCAGTCATCAGTTGTTGTTTTTTTCCTATTAGGCTAAAGGTAGTTTTAAGTGGCCTAATAAAAACACTTACAACATAAGAAGCAGTTCAATGGTTTTGTCGCCTGGAGGGTTCTCTAAGTAATTGTATGGTGTTAAAATGTAGTTTGCAGAGATATGTGGAAATGAATTCTCGTAAATCAAAAAAAGGAATTTTGAGAATAAGTTGAACTCAAGTGTAGCATGAAGACTACATGGTCTTCAACTTGGAGTGAACTTTCTTTAGTCTGTCAATTTTGTTAAGTATCCTAATAGCAATGTCATTTATCATATTAAAAACCTCTATTGTGGCCTTTTTTTGGTATGGCAGCAATATTTAATATAACTTAAAGGATAATAATATCATCTTGCAGCCATATTTGTGCCGCTGCAAATCATTATTACATATACATTTCATGTGTTTATCATCTTTTAAGATTAAAAAGTTTCTTGTTGATTATGTGAGTAAATTGGTGGAAAATGGTGATCGTCAAAATCCCAAAATATTTGCCTGATAATAGGAAAGTTGTTCCAAGTGGTGTCTATTATTATTATTATTATTTTATGTTGATAGACTTACCTAATATTTGTTTTTAGCACCAATAGAGTTTAAATTACTTGACTGACCATAATCCAAGGTGTTCTGAAAGGATGTCATCAACCCACAGTCATGTTATTCTTCAATTTGCATCAGGAAGCGCACAACAAATCAAACCTGTATTTTTTCCAATGTTCTTAAAACTGTTCTCATATTTGAGGTTATAGATTTAAAATTAGAGCTGACAAATCAGTTCCTAGATGACAGTTTAATCCTCAAATACTGAATAAATGCCGACCACCTTTTGTGTTTCCATCCAGTGAGTTGAGCCTTGTCCTCGATGGAGAAATGTTGTTTCATAACAAGTCTACTAAGTGACTTTACTCGTTCTATCCAGTGTTAACAACGTGTATTTAGTGATAATGTTCATGCTCTGACTCCAAACACAGTGAGTGTGCTCGCAAAGCCCAGATCTGCTCCCAATATATTACAGATTTCTCCTTATTGGTGCATCGATGCTTCCACAACTCAACAAGCCACAACCTGCAGGGTTCAGGTCAAAAAGCAAGGCATTAACAACATGTGCCTTAATTTAAGAAACTAATTCCAACCTCTTTAACCTAACCCTTCCTAAAATATTTTTCACAATGACTGCTTTTACTTTGCCTGTGTCCTTCCCTCCTTCAATCCTGCCCTGTGGTCCTACACTGTCTCTATTATAGGGTTATAAACAAAGTAACCAAAATGAAAGCAGCACGGCATCCACTTGTCAGGGCCAATCCCAGATGTGGGCTTTGAGAGGGACCATGTTGCAGTGTAATTTAGCACTGGGGCCACTCACTCCCAAAAACTCACATATGCACTTTGTATTCTCTGTCTGTTTTGTTTTCTGTCGGAAGATGGACAGTAATGGGGATTGTACATGTTTATTTGGAAGGTATTACACCATTGAAACCCCGGGAAATGTACCTTGTTTGCAAACTATCTCCTTTTCCCTTTATAGTACGTAGTATTGCAGCATTGTCTCTGCTTTTACTGTTAAATGCAACACAGTACAGGGTTTAATCTCCCAAAATAACTTGCTGCTTGTGAGAGTCCATGTCTTGGCTGCTGTTTTAAGATGGAGAGAGAAAAAAAGAGTGGAAGAGAGAGGTTCTTGTTTACCATGGCCGTAAAAAAAGGGTTCATTCTGACAAGATGAAATAAGGGAGTTGAAGCTGCATACCGTTTTCCAGGCTTTGTGTGTGAGAAAAAAATCATAAATTCAAACCCATTACAACAGTAAGAGAAACAAACAAGAGGCCTTTGACCTGAGATAGTAAGCGTGGTAGATATCAGTTAAAGTAGAGCCTTTAGTCTCTCCAGCAGTCACATTTTAGATCCTTTTACACTCACAGAGCCAGACAAAACAGGAAATGTGGGGGCATTTGGGCAACAGTCGAGCCTTTGACCTTTGAACTTCAGCTCCCTGTGGCTTTGAAGTGAAGAGGGAGAATCACAAGCAATTACATGGGCTGCAGAGTGTTCCCTTGAACATTTAGCCTCCACTGTGTAAACAGAATCAGAGGAGTGTGTTTGGCCGAGCGCTGGGTGTAGTCTGCTTCAAGTTTATAATTTCTGCTCAGTTTCCACCTTGTTTTGACTCAAACTAAACTGACCCAAACACTTCTCATATTCTGAGTGGCTTGTATTGGTACAAGACGCATTTTCATTCATCATCTACGTGCTTAACATTGCTAATAACAAATACGATTTCCAGCATCATCCTTTAGCAGAAATCATGACCAATATTTCAAATGTTTTGTTTTTTCACACTTTCACAAGCAGAATAACATCTTCTTTCATTATATTCAAGGGAATGCAAACGTCTCTACTGACGATATCTTCAACACTTGGCATATCACACCGAAGCAAGGTTGAATAATAGCTCTACAGGTAAGACGAAAAATATGTATGATTTTGGGGTGGACTTTGAAGATGACACTGGCTAGGCATTGTTGAAAGCTCCTGCGATGTGTGTGTGTGTGTGTGTGTGTGTGTGTGTGTGTGTGTGTGTGTGTGTGTGTGTGTGTGTGTGTGTGTGTGTGTGTGTGGAGATGTTTTCCATCTGCAGGATGAACATAATACACTCATACCCATTCATTTTCTATGGCGGTCAATTCTGACTGAAAACATCATGGGTGTTTCACTGTTGAATAAATCACTCAAAATTCAATGCAAGTGGTGTGTCACGATTCTTGTGTTATGTCACGTTTTTAGTTTTGTATGTCTTGTATTGGGTTTATTTTGCTGTTCGTTTCTCCCTGTCATGTTTTCCTCCTTGTGTATTGTCTGGTCCCTCTCCCTGTGTTTTTCCTCCCTGTCGTTAGTTTCCCTGGTTTGTCTAATTGTCTGAGTGTGTTCACCTGTTGCCCTTGTGTTTCTCCTCCCCTGCCCGGCTGTTTCTCGTCTCGGGATTACCCCGCCCTGTATTTAGTCTTGTCTATTCCTGTGTTCAGTGTTGGTTCGTCTTTTGTTGGTGACTGAGTTCACCGGGGAGTGTTCTGTTTGTCCGAGTTTAATTCTTATCCTTCAAATAAAGGTATTATCTGCATTTGGGTCCTGCTTGCTTCACTCTACCGTAACATGTTGATCATCAAGTGTATATGTTCAGAGGCCTAGTGTGGAGGATAACATAAGGTATTGAGGCAATTGGATGAAAAACACAATATTTATGATTAAAACAAAAGTCATTCGGTCTCTTTTGACCCGAAACGCAAGAAAAACTATAACAAAAAAACTGGAAGTTTAATTATACAGATATAAATGATGAATCTGCAAATGTCCTGCTTTTGTTGTAGGTCATAGCTCTTCTCCAAAGTTTCATGTCTCTTTGTCTGCAGTCAAAACAATCAATTGTTAAAAAAAATGGGTTTATGAGACCGCTTAAAAAACAAAGGCAGTGCCAGCAGACCTGATATTAAGAGCTCTGTCATCAGTACAGAAAATATAACATCTTCATTTCAACCTGGATTCTGAAAATCATAAGCATCGGAAACATCCTGCAGATCTCAAGGTTGTTTGAGTCATTAATATCAGTCCAGCCTTGTTAGGACGTTTATATCAAATTACTCAGCCTTATCTGCCAAATCTTATTGGGAAGGTTATGAACCCGGAGGCATACAAGTTGTGTTTTGTCCGTTTAAATTAGCTGTCTCCAAGCAAACATGCTGCTGCCATCTCACGATGAAATACTCCAGTCAGAAATTGTGTGGATTAGATTCACGTTATTCTTGATTTAGAGAAAAAGATCATCTGCATCAAGTGCTTCATTTGTGGATACATGTGTTTAAGGGTGATTCAAGGACATATGAACAAATCAGAAGATGACAGAAATTTCAAGTTAATGATGAATGCTCTGCAAGCTAAACGGATCATAATTTATCTTGAAAATATTTCTTTGAGTTTAACTTGCACAAACTGTCAAAAATGCTCTCCAAACTAAGTCTTGTTACTCTTCATAATGATTATTCTAGCAAATGTATTGAATAGCCATACATCTAAAGTGGTTTCCTTATGTCCTGTTTTTCTGAGCTTTAACTTGTTTTAATGTTTGCATCTCATGTCTCAGTGAAAAGTGTTACCTCAACCCAAAGCATAATTAAATAGTCATCAGCCATCACGGTTAAAAAACAAATGTTGCAAGTAATTAAATAAAAAATATATTGTATGAATATGACCAATGTAATATCCCACCTGTTTCTTCTGCCGTTGTTTCTTCTTGCAGGAGCCTGGGTGGGGGTGGCAAAAGGCACAGAAAGAGCTACACACCTGTTGCACACATCCATACAGGTCTTACACCACTGACTGCTTCCATTTCTCTGCAACCAATCTTCTTTTTCCCATTAGTTAATTAATAAGTTGAGGTTTTTTAAGTTCTCTAAGCTTGGACTCCCTCCTTCTTAGAAACCAGAGCCATGTTTGTAACACTAAATACAGACAAAATATGTAATTTAACCACAACATTATAATGAAATCAAATTAAGTTTATTTAAAAAAGGACAGAAACATAACTGGCTCTGTTTCGCTTGTTTTACCAAAGCTGTGGGTTGAAAGTTGCAATGCATTACGAAACAAAATGATCATTTGGAAAAAAGGACTGAGCTGAAAATAAATGGCAAGCCACTAACTCTGTTTCTGTGACAAGAAGCTGGATTTATGTCATTGTTATATAAGACATATTTTGTTTTTAGTTATATATAATTTCTTATTCCTTTTACACACTTGTTAAACGTTTTCGAGCCCAGCAATCTTTTAAAAAGGCATGGAAGACCCTTGTTATATAACATTTAATGTTATTATCAGCAAATGCTGCAAGTTTGTTAAGTATATCAATCTGTGATGGCAAAAAAACTCTATTCCCCTCCTCATACGGTACTTTGATCACTAACAACCATGACGTAAATGTATTTTGAGCCATTAAAAGCAGTACAGAACAGTGGCAACCTATACAGTAGCTGCCTTGAGTTAAGATGCCAGCCATGAACCACACCTTCCCAATTCTAATCGTCTGTGGATGTTTTGCCGCTTGTCATTTCACCTTTTTTTTTTTACCAATTTTCTTTTTGTCAATCCACTGTAATTTCAAATTACATTAATCTTTTAAGAAATTAGCAAACAACAAAGCAATGATTTCCATGCATCTTATATTAATCATAGCATCCGGCTATGTGACGCATCCACTAAACATCAAACCTCAAATCTTCTTGCTGGGTGCTTGACCTCATTGAGTATCATTGACTGATCTTTAGTTGTGATAACAAACTAAAACCGGCCACATCAATTCTCCCTCCATTCATTACTTTGTGTGGTTGTTTGTGCTTTCATTTTAAAAAAAGAAATAAAAGGTCCTCCGTGAGTGACCACAGCCATTAGTTGCAGCGGTGGCGCCACTGTCCGCATGATTCGGGCTGAACCAGGATCAGTGAGGGACAGGCTCCATCACACTGGGTTCCCTTCCTCTTCCTTTGTTTTCATCCCATTTCCTTCCTCGTTTTCTTAGATACTGTTCCCCCCAATGGAAGTCTAAACAAAATACAATACTGTGAAAGTAAACAAACGTGCACATAATGTCATACAACCTAGGCCCTTACTGAAATCAGACCCAGTTTTATGAGGATCCCAGGACAAGGATTTGCTGTGTGCTTTCCCCCGAGGAGCATGAATGTGGTTTGTGACTCTGCTGCAGCAAAAGACACAAGTATAATTGGATTTTGCACATGTTTACAAAACTAATGTAAGCATCCTGATTTATAGAGACATGAGACGGAATAATAACTGATAGTTTCTTTGCCTGTTTGCTTGAGAGAAACAGAAAACAGGACTAGTTAGCAGTAAACATCTGTGTCAGCACGACACAGGGCATACTTAGCTGCATAGCCATTTTTGTGTTTACTTAAATTGCAGACCAAAAGATTAACATCAGATCCTAATTCCTGAGCTCTTACGCAGTCCCAAACTCCAACGCCAAAATAGCGGTTTGTCAAACTGAGTTTAGTATTTAATGCAATTCTGTGCCCTGAAAGCGAGTGTGTTTTCTAGCAACAGTGTGTCCAATGGTTGATAAGGAAGGTTATTGTCAAGTCTAAAATGTCATTTTAGTTTAAAAGCTAATCAAATCGAGGGGAATTTATGCAGAACAATCTGGCTCTGTTTAGACATGAGGAAATATGATGCATCTAATGATAATGATTAATGGACATATGGCATGTAATTACAATGTTCAGACATGTCTTTCTTTGGTTATATTTATTTAACAAAAGCCTCAGAAAAATGTTCAACATGTGCCTCTGCAATGGTGAACATAAACATCTAAATAATGTAAAGTAATGTCGTTGGACATAAAGCTGGTGACACAGCATCCATCAACCTACACAGTTGTTAACTTGGCTAATGTTTGCATTAACATTAATGAGCTCTTACACACTTTTTTACACAGCTCTTGTTTATAGCGTTGTGTTACTGCCATCACCCTTTTCCACAATTTCAAACCAATCCATCCCCGCCCACCTCATGCTATTAGACCTATAATGGAAGTCTAGATTAATGGTTCATTTCCAGGAAACCCCTGTGTTCTGTCATAAAGTGCTTTCCATTAATTAGTGGCTCTGTTTCTCAGAACGGAGGGGGAGAAGAGAAGAGTGATTAATGAGCTAACTTGAGCAGCCAGCGGCTCGCCTAGCTCCAGTGGTGAGCGTGAGAAGAGTCGGACCCGCAGGGAGAGGGAAACAAAATAAATATTTGGCCCTTGAAAAAAAAAAGTGTATGGAAATTCATGGAAAGGGTAGTGGAGTGAAGTTTCAAAGGGATGGTGGCATTAGAGCTGAACTGTGAGAGAGGCAGAGAGGCTTGATTACGCCCTCTCTCTGGTGCCAGGACTCCAGCAGACAGGGATGGGTGTGTGCTGCTCAACTCAGAATTGTTAACAAGGAAAGCAGTTCAGGCAGCTCCTTAACTCCTTTCACTCACTGAAGGTGAAAGGTGTTGTTCTGCTAAAGGCTGGGATAACATACTGCAGCTCTGAGAAACATACAGGCTTTTTAAAATAAGTATATATGCTTGTTTTTTTTAATGCAATGTTATGCTATCATGCTCCCCCCACTTAAATTTGAATGTGGCTTCATTAAATAATTGTCTATTTTAGGTATTCTTTCCTTTTAGATGAAAAGATCAATACCACTTTCTTGTTTTTATGATAAATATAATGCTAGGCTACAACCCGAAGTTCATTAGCTTAGCATAAAGACTGGAAACAAGCTAGCTTTGTTCTTTCTGATTGCTCATTCATTAATTGTATTAATGTAATTAATAGGAGGCAAGATATCCCCTTATTATTTCTTTATGCAAAGCTAAGCTAACCGGCTGCTTGCTGCAACATATTATTTAAAAGACTGTTTCAACGTATTGAAAAAAATTGCAGAGAGTAAAATGCTAACATTGACAAAACTCTTGTAACTGTTTGTTAGGCCTAACTGTGAAGCCAACATCCAGTAATTTTAGCATAAACACTAAAAACTGTCCAACAGTAGGCCTTTATCTTGTTTGTTTAATCTGTATCAAAACTATAAGCAAAATGAACAGCTGCTGGAATATTTCTGTCGTGGTGACCACCTATTTATACACTGGGTTCATAATTCATACATGGAACTACAGTTGGGGGTATTGTTCCCACACGGACATGTTATGTGTTTTACTATATATGTTGTGTACCCTCCTCTCTTCTCTCTCTTCTTCCCGGACAGCAACCGGACAACATGTCCTTTTCTACTCTACCCTTTTGCGCCTTCCTTGCACCGCCTCTGACTCCCTATCTCTCGGCACTACACTGGTGACCCTGACACGTCTCGAGAAGTTTCCGGGACGGACCCGAACACGGCAAAAAGAACGCAAGTTTTTTTCTGTCGAAATGACGGGGATTTTTTGGAATCGTCCATGGCTGCCACCGGCACGCGGACTGAGGCTTGGTGCGCGCCCCGCAGAAGAGATGGGGACGTTGCTCGCCATTCCCGCATCAGCCTTCCATCCAACAGGGGGACGATGCACGACCTGCTGGGTCGACCAGCAACCTGATTGCTACCTCGTGGGCTTGTTTCTTCGGGCGCGGCTGCGCTAGCTGACGACGACTAGCGGCTAACCACGTGGCTAGGTGTTAATGGCTGTCGACATATTTCTGTTAACATCTGACTGTTCACAATTTTTTTCCGGTGCCGGAGAGGAGGTTCGACCAGCCGGTTGACCTTGTGTGGAGATTCTCACCTTTTTCAACACCTCGACGGCGGTTCCAGACGCCACTCACGTTTTCATCGGCGCCTGGGTGGCGCACTCCTGGGCCCCGTCTCGCCTCGACAGTTTCGGACGTCGCACATGCTCCATCAGCCCATGGGTGGCGCGATCCGGGACCCTGTCTGGCCTCTCATCTGTCCACGGCTCCTTCCTCCCGGGGAGACTGCTCCTGCCTTCTGGGAATACCTCAAGGCTTGCCAAGGATTTCGTGCCCGCCGCCGCTGTGCGTTTGCCTGCGGCCGGGTTGCTCTCCTTCCTCCCGGGGACACTGCTCCTGCCTTCCGGGGATACCTCGACGCCTGCCGAGGACTTTGTGCCCGCCGCCGCTGTGCGTCTGCCTGCGGCCGGGTTGCGCTCCTTCCTCCCGGGGTGACTGCTCCTCCCTCCCTGGGATACCGCTCCGTCCTTCCGGAGATTTAATGCCCGCCGCCGCCGTGCCTTCACCTGCGGCCGGGCAGCGCTCTTTCCTGCTGGGTTCTCCACGACACCTACTGCGTCCCCCTTACGACGACCCGTTCCGGGCCGCCCCCGGTGGGGGTGCCCTCGCCCTCGTTAAGGCCCCTACCCTCTCCTGCGGCCCCCTTTCGTGGCCCGTTCCATGGCCCGGCCCTCACCTGCGACCCCACCCTCCTTGGCCCCTGTGGTGCTTCCTCCGCGGACGCGAGGATTATTTTTTTTTGTGCCATGTTTGATTTCTGGGGGGGCTTGTGTGGTGATCACCTATTTATACACTGGGTTCCTAATTCATACATGGAACTACAGTTGGGGGTATTGTTCCCAAAAGGACATGTTATGTGTTTTACTATATATGTTGTGTGCCCTCCTCTCTTCACTCTCTTCTTCCCGGACTGCAACCGGACAACACGTCCTTTTCTACTCTCTAATAAAGAACCCTTTTGCACCTTACTTGCACCGCCTCTGACTCCTTATCTCTCGGCACTACACTGTATTATTTCATCTAAAACCAACCTAAATGTTCCTGTTTCAAGTCTTGAGCTAACTGGCTGCTAGCTGTCACCTAATATAACACAGACACATGTTCTCAATGCATTGTGGGGCACCAAGATGACAGCACGTTGATTTGTTTTCTGTCTCTGTTAGTGTTTGTCTCATCCTCTTTCTTCTTGTGCATACTGACATTTTATAATTTTTATTTAGCTTTTTAGACCCGTTTTTAAGTTGGTCTGCTGCGCTTTTAAAAACGTTTTAAAAGCTTGAGTTTTTGGGCTGTTTTGTGCCGGTGCCTCGCTGTGACTGGATTGTTTGCTCTCTGCCTGAGCTTTCGCTCCTTCGGACTCTGGATTGCTGTCTGTCCTGCCGTGCTGTCGGGGGCTGATGCACCTGAGCTGCGGATTCACCTGAGCTGCGG
Organism: Notothenia rossii; assembly: GCF_949606895.1. Taxonomy (NCBI): domain Eukaryota; kingdom Metazoa; phylum Chordata; class Actinopteri; order Perciformes; family Nototheniidae; genus Notothenia; species Notothenia rossii. Next base: position 26,280,453 of record NC_136904.1, read on the forward strand.
ATCCTGAATTGGGTGTGTTAAGGCACTATGTTGCCTAAAGCTACCCTTGTGTTCGCTTTCTTCCTGGGATTAATTGTCAGACCGCATGTCGGCAAAACTGACGGGTTGCCTCCCAGCAATATCTCTATTCACTTCGGACTTTCAGATGGTGGAACCTCTGGAGCGCTGACTCCATCGGATAGTTTTTACCAAAAGCTGATGTTTCATGGCACGAAATGCGCTCTCCCGTTTGCCCTATTTACTCTGGACTCGCTAATATCGAAGGATTGGAGCAGCCCCGCCCCCCCGAGGAGCGACGCGTCCAGAGCCCATGTGAAAAAGTCATCTTCCAGACTGTTAATATTGTTACTGCTACTACTCTCTGGTAACGTTAACATTAACCCTGGTCCTGAGTGTTTCTCTGCTTCCTTGCATAATTTGCCAACTCCGAATGAGTTTAGCTGTAGGCAAGGATTGGGTTTTCTGCATGTTAATGCTAGAAGCCTAGTGCCCAAATTAGATGTTTTCAAGACCTGGTTTTTAGTTGCTAAACCTGATATTGTTGTAGTTTCTGAAACCTGGTTAAAACCGTCTGTCACTGACACTGTTATTTACATTGATGGATATAATGTATTCAGAACGGATCGTAAGGGCAGAGCTGGTGGTGTTGCAATATACACTGCTGAGAAACTACAGTGCTCAGTCCTTCACTCTATTTCAATTCCAAGGCAATTTGAGTTGCTAGCAGTCCAAATAACTATAGCAAATGCTCCTCTCACTGTTATTGGCTGTTATAGGCCTCCATCGGCCATCATGGATGCAACTACTAGCCTTACTGAATTGTTGTCTATGTTTTCTTCTGAAATCATATTAATGGGTGATTTAAATTGGGACTGGTTGAGTGATAAATCTTCACAGTTTAAGCAGGTTTGTGATTCTTTGAACTTAACTCAGCTTATTGATAGTCCCACTAGAATAAACCCTGCCAAACCCAATAACGATACCCTTATAGATGTCATTCTAACAAATGCAGCTCATAAGTATGTGTCTGTTGGTGTTTTTCCTAATGATATCAGTGACCATTGCACTATTGCTTGCGTTAGGAGCACTAAGTTGCCCAAAGCCAAGGGCCTTATTGTCCTCAGGCGCTGCTTCAAACACTTCTCTGAGCAGGCTTTCCTACACGATCTGGCGGAGGTTAAATGGCACTTCATAGCGTTAATTCCATCTGTTGATGTTGCCGTCCAATTTTTTATTGATCACTTTTTATCGATTATTAATAGACATGCCCCCCTTAGAAAATTCAGAGTCAAGAATAGGAACACTCCATGGTTTACTAGAGAACTATCTGATCTAATTCATGATCGAAATAAGCGATGGTCTTTAGCTAGAAAGTCTAACACTAGTGATGACTGGCTTCTTTTTCGTGTCCTCAGAAATAAATGTTCAGCCCTTATTAAAAAAGCTAAAACTGATTACTATCTGAGCTTAACCACTGATTGTTTTAATGACCATTCTAAGTTCTGGAAAACAATTAAATCACTTCAGAACAAGAAAGTTTCTAGTTTCCCACAAAAACTGAAGGTCAGTGATTATTTTATTTCAGATTCAGATGGTATGTCTAATGCTTTCAATGCTCACTTCAAAAAGGCTGGTCACATTTTTGATGAGCAAAGTCATGACTCTCTAAATGGTCGTACTCACAGCCCTAGTCAAGAGATGAGCTCCCCTGTTTTTGATTTTGCTTCTTTCTCGGTCTCTGAAGTCTTACAGGGTTTGCACTCAATTGATCCTAAAAAGTCTGCCGGGCCTGACGGCCTCGACCCATTCTTTTTAAAAATTGCAGCTCAGATTATAGCACAACCAGTAACTGATATTTTTAATCTCTCCCTGTCCACTCACACACTGCCAGCTCTGTGGAAGCAAGCTCTGGTATCGCCCCTCTTGAAAGCTGGTGATCCCACTGAGTTAAATAATTATCGTCCTATCTCAAATCTTTCTGTGTTATCAAAGATTCTTGAGTCCCTAGTTTCTACTCAGCTAAAACTTTTTTTAAATTCACACAACATCCTTAACCCTATGCAATCTGGATTCAGATCAAAGCACAGTACTGTGACTGCCAGTCTGAAAGTCTTAGATGATATCAAGGCTGCTTTGGATAACAAATCTGTTTGTGTTGCATTGTTTATTGACCTAGCCAAAGCATTTGATACTGTAGATCACCATATTATGTCTAATGTTATGTTGGTGTCTCGTTTCGGTCATAATGCCATTTGTTGGTTTCAGAGTTATCTAACCGACCGTACTCAATGCGTCAGGTTGGGTAGCACTGTCTCTGACCCTGTCACCTTGGAGAAGGGCGTTCCACAGGGCTCTATTTTGGGGCCTTTGCTCTTTTTATTATATGTAAACAATATTTGTAATCAGATGCAATTTTCTACCTATCATATGTATGCTGATGACACTATTGTATATTCATGTGCTCCTTCTCTGGACATGGCCGTTTCCAATTTAAAATCTGATTTTATCACGCTGCAGCATGCACTTCTTGATTCCAAACTGCTTTTGAACAGTAAGAAAACCAAAGCAATGCTTTTTGGTCCCAAGTCAGCGTCCTCTTGCCTCTCCATTGACACCCTTGATGGCGTCTCTGTGGAGTTTGTTGATATCTACAAATATCTTGGCTTTTGGTTGGACAGTAATCTGAACTTCAAACACCATATCGAAGTTCTAACAAAGAAATTGAAATTCAGTCTTGGCTTCCTTTACAGACTTAAATGTTGTTTTTCAACTTCATCCCGTAAAAGGTTGGTCTCTGGCTTATTCCTGTCCCAGCTGGACTACGGTGACACCATTTATAGATTTGCCTGTCCCACTGTCTTGGCCAAACTTGACCCACTCTACCATGCTGCACTGCGTTATATATCAAATGCACCCTATAGGACTCATCATTGCACACTGTATAGCCTAACTGGATGGTCCTCACTCACTATGCGTAGGATGCAGCATTGGTTTTTATTAATGTATAAAGCCATTTTAGGAAATCTTCCACTCTACATATGTGCCAGATTTGCTCCAGTTTGTGACTTTTACAACCTCAGATCCAGTGCCTTGATACGGTTCCAGGTTCCTGCTGTGCGGACTGAGGCTGGAAAAAGGAGTCTCTTTTATTATGGTCCTTGGTCTTGGAATGACCTTCAATCACGCCTCAAACTGACGGCACTTGTTTCTATAGCCTGTTTTAAATTGAAGTTGTCAGAAGTCCTTACCACCAGCTGCTCTTGCAGTAATAAGTAGTGCCTTTCTTACTGTCCTAATGTGCACAATGTAGTAACTGCTTTTTTTCGTCTTTTGTTTTCTTAGTTATGTTCTCTGTATTTTATATGTTTGTGTTATGTGTTATGTGTAACGTTGCTGCCTTCTTGGCCAGGTCAGCATTGTAAATGAGATTTTATCTCAATGCTTTTTATCTGGTTAAATAAAGGTTAAATAAAAAAATAAATAAAATAAAATAAAATGTAAGAGTGGTAATTATCTTTTTATTACATTACATTACATTACATTTAGCTGACGCTTTTATCCAAAGCGACTTACAATAAGTACATTCGACCAGGAAGATACAACCTTGAAGAAAACAGAATCATATAAGTATCTTTTCATCTAATTACATTACATTACATGTTACTTGTTAGACGCTTTTATCCAAAGCGACTTACATACTTAATACTGTGGACAATCCCAATAGGAGCAATTTGGGGTGAAGTGTCTTGCCCAGGGACACAACGACATGCTGACTGCAGTGGGGTTTGAACCTGTGACCATCTCATCCTGCAAGAAAGCAAGTATTTCCCTAAAGGTTAACCCTTCTCTTGCGTTATGTCATACCCCCCTTCCCATACTATTTTCGGTCAAAATTGACCGATCTGTTTTGCACAGTGATATCTCTGGATCCCCTTATCCCATTTTGGTGGTTGACATCTCATTTGAACAGTCAAAGCAAGTATAATCAAGGGGTGACAGACAGACTGACACCAGGGTTGAATTTCATGTTATAATTATGCAGTAAGTTCAAATATAGTGCTTACTGTACATACTGTATATTATACAAATGCTTGCCATGTAGGCTGTGTTTACTGAAGATGGAAATTATTTAGTTAGTGTTGTAGCTGAGATTATTCCCGTTCCAATGATGTATGGGATGTGTTGATTTGATACAAGCAAGTCAGTCTTTCATTGTACTTTCAACTACAGTATATGGTCCGGACCCACTGGTGGGGCCATCAAGTTCAGCATTCACTGCATTCACTGTGATGAATATAAAATAAGACACTGATACTGATTTCCTCAATGAACATTTAGAGACAAATACATATTCAGGGCTCCTCTCCCTCAGGGGCCTCTCCCTCAGTGGCCTCTCCCTCAGGGGCCTCTTCCTGGTCTGTTGACTGTTGGTCAGGCTCATAGTCTGGATCGCTGTTGTCTTCCATTTCTGAGACATCGTCCTCTATGTCTGGTTCAATCTCCTCTTCATCTGGTTCAAAACATTTGTCCACAGCCTCTCTGACAGAAAATCGCCTAATCGGTTGCCTAACCATTGCGTCAATGATTCAAATGTGAGCAAGGCACAAATATAACTGCATGAGAGACAATAATGGAGGGGCATTTACTGCGAGAAAGTGAGAGGTTATTCTTTCTCAAGGGGCACAGAGCTCGCACCTGTGAGGAGGTATGATACATTGTATCATAAAGCACGAGAAAGTGAGAGGTTCCCGTGACTTAGAGTAAATTGTTTTGTCTGGAAGGTGTGGGGGGACATAAGCACAAGAAGTGTGTGTGTGTGTGTGTGTGTGTGTGTGTGTGTGTGTGTGTGTGTGTGTGTGTGTGTGTGTGTGTGTGCGTGCGTGCGTGCGTGCGCGCGCACGCACGCAACACGTTTTCACTCCCAACCCATCACATGTTGACGGACGGTCAGGGGCCCTCCCCGTCACCCTAAGACGGACAGGGTACCCCTTGACCGTCAGGCTTCTACGGGCAGGGCGTCCCATAGACCTTCATTGCGGACGGCGGACCCCTTGACCGTCAGGCTTCTACGGGCAGGGCGTCCCATAGACCTTCATAGACCACGTGATCAACAACAATGGCCGACCTTCGTGTTATTCTCGGTGGAAAATGCCTATTTTAAGGTTCATTTGGCCATTAAAATGCGTTTTGATTTCATTTTATGCGATTAATATGAGTTGTTATTTCTGATTATTTGTGCAGTAGATGTACATGATGTTTAGTTTGCTAGTTATGACGAAGATTATTTCATGAATGTGTACACAATACATTCATGGTTGCTAAGGTGGTTGCTATGGACGCTGCAACAGCTCCCCGTTCTCAGCTGAAGCGTATGGTGCGAGACGTCATTGCTCTTTATATATAGTTTATACAAAATGACAAAATTGTAATTGTCATACTCTGTGATAGTTCTCGGCGACAATTAGGCAAAAATAATAGGTTTATAGGCATTTCTTTCTCTTATGTGAAGTTGAGATGATACATGCTGGGTACTGAATTATGCGCGTTCGGCACACACTTGTGACCTCATCTATGCGCGACGACGTTAAAGCCCATTTGCGATCCTTCCAACAGGTAAGAAAAATCGTGAACATGTGCCTGAACTCGAAAAATCATTCAATATTCAGCACAAACAGCCTTATGTCGGACCAATAAGACATTGTTGGTACATTTACAAGTGCAGTCGTTTTTTTGCCTGTAAATAATTTTAAGACATTCAAAAAAGTATAACTTGCTGCATCAAACGTGAATGCTAGCTAGCTGCTACTAGCTGTTACACCTCTCAAAGCCACAGCCACTCCTAAGTTTAACTTTATTTAAGAGGTGGCAAAAGACTGACTACTGTTATTGCATGAAATAATATTTGCGATTGTTTAGGAATGTAGTTATTATGTGTCAGTTATGTGTTCTCAATGGGGTTAGAGCATGGTTAGAGTTGATTAAATGAATGACACAACAATAAAAACAATTAAATAATCATAAAAGTTCAGAAATATTCCTTCATGTTTATGACACTAATGCCAAGCCCCTTACATATTAGGTGACCTTTATTTGTCAGATATGATCTTACAGGTTACAGTCATAGGTAGGGATGTCCCGATCACCTTTTTTTGCTCCCGATCCGATTCCGATCATTTGATTTTGACAATTTGCCGATACCGATTTTTCCCGATCCGATCTTTATGCAATGCATTAAGAGGAAAAAAAGCATTCAAGTTGTCCCTTAAGGTTATTTTTTTATTTAAATTAGATATTCTATCCAACATGGATATAGCTTCTTTCTTTCACAGCAGCATTGGATCAGTTCAGTTGTGCAGCATTGGATCAAAACAAAAATAAAGCTTATCAGCACTCGTTAGCTTACTGCTACAATTAGACACTGCGCCCTGCCCACTCTGTTGCCAGATTTGAGAGAAATAAGCAACCAGGTCTATGAAAACAAGCCCCAAAGACGCAACAAATACATGATGTTCTGTAATTTGAAACCAAAACTAAGGCCTCAGAATGACTTTAAGACTTGAACAAGGTCATTTTTGTTTTGTAACATTGAATACAAAATAAAATAAAAGTATTTATAAAAAAAAAAATTAATAAAAAAAAATCCCGATCCCGGATTTTTTTCTCCCGATTCCGATCTTTTGAAAATCACGTGATCGGCTCCGATCCCCGATCACGTGATCGGCTCCGATCCCCGATCACGTGATCGGATCGGGACATCTCTAGTCATAGGGAATTGTATGGTTTCCATTAATAATGTATTTCCAATCAATCAATCAATCAATGTTTATTTATATAGCCCAATATCACAAATGTTACATTTGTCTCAGTGGACTTCACAGTTTGTACAGAATATCAGTATGACAATACGACACCCTCTGTCCTTAGACCCTCACATCGTACAAGGAACAACTTCCAGAGAAAACCCCACAGTTTAAAGGGAAAAATGGGAGAAACCTCAGGGAGAGCAACAGAGGAGGGATCCCTCTCCCAGGACGGACAGACGTGCAATAGATGCCGTGTATAAATTGAAAAGATAATACATTTGCAACATAGGTAGTCCAAATGTTTGGAAATGCATGTGTGTATAATAAGAAGATGAATCCACGAGGATATCCATCCAGGACTTATGATCCAGGACCACAGCCACGACTCAAGATCCAGGACTCGCAATCCATGACACAGGACCGCCGGATCATCCATGACTCCGGATCCCGGCGTATATAGACACCAAAAAGAAAGACATTTGGGGAAGCTGGGTTAATCGGAACATGAGAGTACACAGGTATAGACAGAGAGAAGGAAGAAGTAAGATGTCCCCCGACAAACTAAGCCTATATCAGCAAAACTAGGGGCTGAATCTAATCAGCCCTAACTATAAGCTTTATCAAAAAGGAAGGTCTTAAGCGCACTCTTAAAAACGGATAGGGTATCTGCCGTCCGAACACAAACTGGAAGCTGATTCCACAAAAGTGGAGCTTGATAAGAAAAGGCTCTGGCTCCCATTGTACTTTTAGAGACTCTAGGAACAACCAACAACCCTGCATTCTTGGAACGCAATGCCCTAGTAGGACAGTAGGGTATAATGAGTTCTTTAAGGTAAGATGGCGCCTGCCCATTAAGGGCTTTGTAGGCGAGAAGAAGAATTTTAAATTCTATCCTGTGTTCTATAGGGAGCCAGTGTAAGGCAGCCAGAACAGGAGTAATGTGGTCCCTTTTCCTAACTCTGGTTAGTACACGAGCTGCAGCATTTTGAATCAGCTGAAGCGACTTGACTGACTTCTTGGTACACCCTGATAATAAAGAGTTACAATAATCCAGCCTTGAAGTAACAAATGCATGGACTAGTTTCTCTGCATCGTTTTGAGGCAAGATATGCCTGATTTTTGCAATGTTACGTAGATGGAAGTAGGCGGTCCTTGAAATTGATTTTATGTGGGTGTTAAAGGATAAATCCTGATCAAATATAACACCAAGATTCCTTACAGTCTCACTGGAGGCCAAATTAATGCCATCCATAGTTAATATATCTTTAGATAATTTGTTTCGTAGATTCTTCGGGCCAAGTACAATAACTTCAGTTTTGGTCGTGTTTAACATCAAAAAATGTAAGGTCATCCACGTTTTTAAGTCCTTGAGGCAGTCTTGAATTTTATTTAGATGATTAATTTCATCAGGCTTGATTGATAAATATAGTTGAGTATCATCCGCATAACAATGAAAGTTTACAGAATGATTCCTTATAATATTGCCTAACGGAAGCATATATAGGGTGAACAAAATAGGTCCAAGCACTGAGCCCTGTGGCACTCCATGGCTAACTTTGGTTTGCATGGAAGATTCATCGTTGACACGTACAAACTGAGAGCGTTCAGATAGATAGGACCTAAACCAGCCTAAAGCAGTTCCCTGTATGCCAACTAAGTGCTCTAGTCTTTGCAATAGGATATCATGGTCGATAGTATCAAATGCAGCACTAAGATCGAGCAAGACAAGAATAGAGACAAGTCCCTTGTCAGAGGCTATTAGAATGTCATTTGTGACTTTAACCAGAGTTGTCTCTGTGCTATGTTGTGTTCTAAAGCCAGACTGAAAATCTTCAAATAAATCATAGTTTTTTAAGTAATCACACAGCTGTTTTGCGACTGCTTTCTCAAGAATTTTTGAGAGGAACGGAAGATTAGAAATAGGTCTATAGTTCGCTAAAACCTCTGGATCGAGGTTGTGCTTTTTAAGAAGCGGTTTTATCACTGCTACTTTGAATGATTGTGGAACATAGCCTGATAATAAAGACATATTCATAATATTTAATAAAGAAGTGCTAATTAATGGAAAAACTTATTTTAACAGCTTAGTTGGAATCGGGTCTAAGATACACGTTGATGGTTTAGAAGAGAGATTCATTGAAATTAATTGTTCAAGGTTTATGGCTGAAAAGCATTCTAGTTTACTATCTAGTGTAATATTAGAACTTACGTTTCCGGGAGCTGTTGATAACACTATACTGGTCAAAGGCAAGAGGTCATTGATTTTGTTTCTAAGAGTAACAATTTTATCGTTAAAAAAGCACATAAAATCATTACTACTGAGTGCTATGGGAATAGAAGGCTCAGTCGAGCTGTGGCTCTCTGTCAGCCTGGCTACAGTGCTGAAAAGAAATCTTGCATTATTCTTATTCTCATCTATTAATGAAGAGTAGTATGCTGCTCTCGCTTTACGCAGTGCTTTCTTATATTCATTGAGAGTAATATGCCAAATTAAACGAGATTCTTCAAGTTTAGTGGAACGCCATATCCTTTCAAGTTGTCTCGACTTTTGCTTTATTTTGCGGGTTTTGGCATTATGCCATGGAGCTAATCTATGTTGTTTTATTTTCTTCTTTTTCAAAGGAGCAACAGAGTCTAATTTTATTCGCAGCGCATCTGTAGCACTATCAACAACATGATCAATTTGGGGTGATGTACATTTTGTATAAGTTTCCTCCCCTACATGCAGACATGCTATCGAGTTAAGTATTGGTGGAATCTCTTCCTTAAATTTGGCTATAGCACTAACAGATAAGTTTCTGCTGCAGGAGCTTTTGGCTAATGCTTTGTAGTCTAGTAACAGTACTTAAAAAGTTACTAAGAAATGGTCGGATAAAGCAGGATTATGCGGTTCGACTAATAGTTGCTCAATTTCAATACCATAAGTCAGAACAAGGTCAAGAGTGTGATTATAGCAGTGGGTTGGTTTATTTACACTCTGACAGAAACCAACAGAATCTAATATAGAGTTAAATGCAACAGTAAGGCTATTTTTATCATCGTCAACATGAATATTAAAGTCACCTACGATAATTACTTTATCTGTTTTAAGTACCAAAGCTGATAAAAACTCAGAGAATTCTGATAAGAATTCTGAATAAGGACCTGGTGCACGGTACACTGTAACAAATAAGATTGGCTGCAAAGTTTTCCAGGTCGGATGCGTAAGACTGAAAATGAGGCTTTCGAAGGAGGTATAATTAAATTTTTGTTTAGTATTGATAAGTAAACTTGAGTCAAAGATTGCTGCAACTCCACCTCCTCGGCCCGTGCCTCGGGCAATATGAGTATTGATATGGCTGGGTGGAGTGGCCTCATTTATGCTGACATTTTCTTCATGTCTCAACCAAGTTTCAGTGAGACAGCATATATCAATATTATAATCTGATATTAAATCATTTACCAGTATTGCTTTAGATGCTAGAGATCTTATGTTTAAGAGACCACATTTAATCTTCCTGTTTTGTTGCACTGTAGTAGTTGTTACATTTACTTTTATTAAGTTATTATGTATGACACCTCTATTAGGTTTTACCTTAAATTGTCCTTGGGCAGACACACACACCGTTAATATTGGGTATTTTATTGGGGTCGGGATTCCTATGGATGACTGCCTAGGAGAGAGCGCAGAGAAGCGTGTAAGACTGCGACTCTGCCTCCTGGTCTCAACTCCAGTTTGTCATGGATTAAGTCCACAGAGCCCTGAAATGTTTGCCGAAATGAGATTTGCACCTTCCAAAGTAGGATGAATGCCGTCTCTCTTAATCAGACCAGGTTTTCCCCAGAAGGCTGTCCAATTATTCACGAAGCCCACATTGTTTGCTGGGCACCACCAAGACAACCAGCGCTGAAATGATGACATGCAGCTATACATGTCATCATTGATCAGATTGGGGAGGGGACCAGAGAAGATTACGGTGTCCGACATTGTTTTAGCATAACTACACACCGACGCCACATTAAGTTTGGTGCATTCTGATTGGCGTAAACGAACATCATTACCACCGACGTGAATAACAATCCTACTGTATTTACGTTTATTTTTAGCCAGCAGTCTAAGATGCGCCTCAACGTCGCCCGCTCTGGCCCCCGGAATGCATGTGACTGTGGACGCTTCGGTCTCTAAATTCACGTGTCTCATAATAGAGCTACCAATAACCAGAGTTGGCTTCTCAGCGGGTGTCTCGCTGAGTGGGGAATATCTGTTAGATACGTGAACGGGTTGGTGGGGACCTGCGGGTTTCGCGTTATGCCCCTTCTGAACAGTCACCCATTCTCCCTGCTGCTCGGGAGTTGCCGGGGGACGGCTAAGAGGAGCTACCTTTTGCCGGTCCGCACCGGCTAACATGGGCTTTACTGTAGCTGAGTTATTTTCTAAGATGCGGAGCCGGGCTTCTATGGCTATGATTCCCGCCTCCAACCTAACAACTATACTACATTTAACACATGTATCGGTACCAGTAAAGGAGGTAGGGGAGTAACCAAACATGAGACAGTTAGAGCAGGAAATAGCACCCGAGGGTGGGGAAAGAGCCATAGCTAGCTATCAAGCTAAAGTAGCTACCGTTAGCAAACCCGAAAAGAGTGTAGGCAACTGTGGAGTTACAGTCGCTAAGAGAAGGAGAGTTTGTGAGTGCTTAAGCTGTAGTAACGTGTGATTACAACGTCAGGCAGTTGCAGTGATCAAGAGTTTTAAAACGATCGATTAAGTTAAGATAATAAGCTATCAGCAACAGAACAGGCACACGGGATACCCGGAGATGACAACAACAACCGGAAGTTACAACATGCTTACCGCAATAGTGGTCCGTTTATCAGATCAGTAACCTATGTTACCATAGCTCCAAACTGTCTTTTTGTAATCATGCTATGTTGATGTTGTTAATTATTTGATAAGATAAGGCCACTGTAAAATGTAAGGTGTTCAATTCCTAATTGTTGTTTCTTCTCTCAACAGATTCTTCTGAGTTCTAAGTGAAAGCCAAACACCGTTATAAGCTATAGCATCAATCCAAAGGCACTTTTAAGAGCCACGTCCCCGTTGTTTCCCTGTCCTTGCTGTTGTAAAATTGTCCTATCTCTGTTGCTGTCTGTGTATCTCTGTCTTTGAACCTGTGTATGTGTCTTATCTGTCATCTTTCTGTTGTTAGTCCATTTCTGTGTTTTTCTAACCATGATTGATTCAGAGCAAATCTATCATTTACGGATCTTGATGATTTTCTTGATGAGTAAGAATTCAAAGATGAGATGGAAAGTCTTGATGAGTTGATTTGTGAGCTTCAGGATGAGGAAGTAGCAGCACCAGTCCAGACACCTGAACCAACCATAAGGTGGACAAAGAGAGACAAATTATGGAAACATAATATATTCCAGGCCAAGATCAAGCAGGAACCAGTCAAATCAGGGTCAGTATTGTTTATTATTGAAGATATTTAGGAAATTTAGATTATTTAGTCACCGGTGAGTTTATCAGATAAAGGAATACATGCATACCTTGAAGTTTAGGGGATACAGCATCAAACTAAAACCAACGATAACAAAGATATGACTGCTTGTGCATTGTGCAGTTATGGGTAACAGGGACAATTTAATTTTAATCTTGTTGATTTTTTTTTTTTATGTACAGCTGGTCCTAGTCGGAGAAATGATCCTCCCTTTGATGCGCCTGACACTAGCCATGAGTTGGCCTTTGCTCCAGAGACTGTTGGTATGTATTTTGTGTCTACGTAAGCCCTAAACAGAATATTTATATATTTGTATCTGATGCTGAATTTGAAATGTAAATGTATCCAATGCACTCATTGAGCGATACCTCAGAGGATGACCAGGAAGCATCAGCCCGAACTTCTCCTCTCAAGGCTTCCTTGGATTGGGGAACTACAAAAAGTCTCTTTTCAGAGAAGTGGAAGACAGAGAGGCCCCGTCTGTTGAACAACACAGTGGAACAAGAAGATGTGGCAAACCGCATCTGCCAACAGTGTGGGAGCAACCCAGCTGCTGTTATTCCAACACTGGCTTTAGCTTATTGTGTTTTACTTTGAAGATTTGCCCTGGGTCCTAAGTGAAGAGGGGTTGAGAGGTCTGCAGAGCACCATCCTCAGAAAGCGGCAGAACATCACAGAGAGGAAGTTGCAAGCGAGAGCCTGTTACCTTCAAGTTTTGTCTGGAGCAGAAAACATGAATTTCTTGCACAGGGCTTCAGCTGATGACTATGACAGTGACTCTGATTCTGACATGGATTAGAAATTGACCCCTTCATATGGACGATTATGAATATGCTTCTTCAACCCTCCCGGCCCTATCCCTGTGGGGCCCCCTTCCTGCACTCAGGATCTAAACAGCAAAATTACTGCTATGTAACCAAACAGCTTTCCGAGATCAACTATTTCCCAGGATCCAAAATGTTCATCCAACCGTAACCATCATAATCAGTCATCATAAAGGCTCCGAAGAACACTCCTGACACATCTTCAAACATTGTGAATAGCCTCTTAAAACACCACTTCATTTGATTATAGATTACATTTTTAAGGTTAAATGCACATCTTTGTTTTTTAAATACAAAAATCATAATGCCTGTCAATATAAATCCTGCATACATACATAATGTAGACATTTATTTGCTTCATACATACTGTACATAATCATGTACTCCATGTATATCCATTCAATCTGTAAATCCTTGTTACAAGTTGTTATGTTATGAATGAATGTAAACACTCAAACTTGTATTGTGTTTGTAACATTTAGAATGTGTAGATATAATTAGGATTTATTCAGTTATATAAATACAACAAATTATATATAGGCCTAAGTTATATCTATTTCTGTATATTATACTGAGAGCAATGAAAAAGCAATATTTCTATCTGTACACATAATTTGTAAATAAAGTTGATTGTTGCAACCGAGTCTCGCATCACATGTTTAATAGGTTTGTCGGGCTTTAGTACAAAAACAAATAAGTTATTTATTGTTTGATTTCGCTAGTTTTGGAAGGCAGAAAGTCATTCAATCATGATAGTCAACCACCTGATATAAAATATAGAATCTTGGTAACACTTTATATTCAGGTACACACATTAACCATCAAATAGTTGTTAACTAACATGCATATTAGCAGTATATTGGCTCCTTATTAGTCATTATAAAAACGTATTAATGCCTTATTCTACATGACAGTATTCTACAAGTAATAAGCCATTAGTTGAGAGTTTTTCCTCAATAACCCTCTAATTAGTCCTGATTTATTGCAAGAAAGGAAGTTGTTGTACATGACTTTTGATCTTAATATGCTAGAATTCTTGCTAGCGTTAGCATACAGGCTAGTGCATGCTTATTGCACAGCTAGCATTAGCTATATTTACCTTGTTTACACTTAGCGGTTGTATTAATCTGTGTATGTAACACTTATCAGATCATTAAGTGCCTTGTAACTTCTTTTTGTATAGTTTCACTCCGTTTGAATATCAGTGGACTGCAAATAAATCAATAAAGGACAGTGTTGGGTGTAACGCGTTACAAAAGTAACGGAGTTACAGTAATATATGACTTTTTGCTGTAACGAAGTAATGTAACGCATTACTAATGAAATGTGGGTAATATATTACCCGTTACAATGCTCAGTAACTTAAATTAAATGGTGTTTTGTTTTTTAAGAATGTACTAACATAGCGAGACATTCCGACACCGGACAAATTGTGCGGGTAGATTAGTACACCTGGTGTTTACCCTTCAGGCTTCGCGTCGAGATCTTCGGGGAAGTACTTCCGGTTTGCAAAAGAGTTGTAGGATCGTAAAATGACTTTATATGATATCTACCACAGCCGAACTAGTCATTAGACTAGTTACTTAAGATATTTCGTAATGAAAAGCAAAGATATTGTGTGTGGGCACATACACGTAATCAGTTCTAAAAAAAAATGCGGTTCTGCAGCTATGGGTTTTGCAGAGCGGTTGGATGTTTTCCGCTACCAACAAAAAAAACATTTCCTAGTAACCTAAGGAAAGGTTATTAAAACATGTTCCCATTGTTTTGCTATCAATCACACCTCAGTGTTTTTCTGTTGAGAAATAGGGTGACACGAAGCAAAAAAAGATTAAAACAACGTGGAAGCAACATTGGCGCAGCGTCCATAGCAACGAACAGCTAGTAGCAGCTAGCTAGCATTCTGCATGTTTGATGCAGCAAGTTATACTTTTTTGAATGTCTTAAAATTATTTACAGGCAAAAAAACGACTGCACTTGTAAATGTTCCAACAATGTCTTATTGGTCCGAAATAAGGCTGTTTGTGCTGAATATTGAATGATTTTCTCGAGTTGTGTTCACAGTGTTTCTTACCTGCTGGAAGGATCGCAAATGGGCTTTAACATCGTCGCGCATAGATGACGTCACAAGTGTGTGCCGAACGCGCATAATTCAGGACCCAGCATGCATCATCTCAACTTCACATAAGAGAAAGAAATGCCTAAAAACCTATTATTTTTGCCTAACTGTCGCCGAGAACTATCACAGAGTATGAGAATTACAATTTTGTCTTTTTGTATAAACTATATATAAAGAGCAATGACGTCTCGCACCATACGCTTCAGCTGAGAACTGGGAGCTGTTGCAGCGTCCATAGCAACCACCTTAGCAACCATGAATGTGTACACATTCATGAAGTAATCTTCGTCATAACTAGCAAACTAAACATCATGTACATCTACTGCACAAATAATCAGAAATAACAACTCATATTAATCGCATAAAATGACATCAAAACGCATTTTAATGGCCAAATGAACCTTAAAATAGGCATTTTCCATCGAGAATAACACGAAGGTAGGCCATTGTTGATGATCACGTGGTCTGGTACCCTGTCCGTCATAGGGTGACGGGGAGGGGTACCCTGTCCATCATATGGTGACGGGGAGGGGCCCTGACCGTCCGTCAACATGTGACGGGTTGGGAGTGAGAACGTGTGTGTGTGTGTGTGTGTGTGTGTGTGTGTGTGTGTGTGTGTGTGTGTGTGTGTGTGTGTGTGTGTGTGTGTGTGTGTGTGTGTGTGTGTGTGTGTGTGTGTGTGTGTGTGTGTGTGTGTGTGGGTGTGTGTGTGTGTGGGTGGGTGTGCGTGCGCGCGGGTGTAATACACTTGTTCATTCCCTAGAGCGGTCAATTCTGACCGAAAACATCCTCGGTGTTTCACTGTTGACTAAATCACTAAAACATCAATGCAAGTGGTGATCATCAATTGTATATGTTTAGAGGCCTAGTGTGGAGGATAACATAAGGTCTTGAGGCAATTGGATGGAAAACACAATATTTATGACTACAAACGAAGTCACTCGGTCAGAGTTGACCCGAAACGCAAGAGAAGGGACTATTCCTTTACCTCAGGATCAGCTCCAAACAGATACATAGTTTGGCAGTCTAATATTACTAACGCTTGGCAGTGTTTCTGTGCGGAGATTTCTACGGACGTCAGATTAAGAGGGCAGTCTGGCATGAGTCCAGAGGTCTGGCTAGACATTATCTCCAGCACCGCTGCATGTTTCCATAAGGGGGCCTCCTACTCTCTCCAGTGCTGGCCTGTAAGTGGCTGGGAGTGGGCAGCAGGAGTGTTTGTGTGTGCATGAATGTTTATATACGCATGTGAGTGTGTGTGTTTGTGTGATTGCAGAGTAAACCGACGCCTTTGTGGGGCAACACACTGTCCCTGGTCTAGAGAAGAGCCATTAGGGGAGCGATGAAGCTGATGACATGTTGTTCCTGTGACAGGCGACCGGACCCCAGACTACTCTCTGCTGCTGCCGGAGCACTGGGAGCCCGCCGGTCTGCCACTGGACAAACACACAGACGCAGGGACTCCGTTTATTTTGGGAGGTGGTTTGGTGCCGGACACCCTGTCTACTCTCCCACCAACTCTCATACACCACCACCCCCCTCACTCACAAACACACACACATACCGCATCAGCATCACACACATACAACACACTGCAGTGCATCACCATCCAAACATGCAACAAGGAAATGTTTAACAAGGGGTCAGTAACAATTGCTGAACTGATACAGATTCTGTTAAAAGGGTTTCTTTATCCAAAATAAAATAAATCATTCAGATAGTTGCAGTATTTGTTGTAAAGGTTTTCAATTAACTGTGAGAAAAATAACCCTTTTCTCAAAATCTAATGATTCTTCTATTTTTCTTAAACTATTAAATCTTATTTAATCTTAAACTAATGGTCTATTTCTGTTAAGGGAATCAATGCACACAGAAGAACAATAATGAGTGAGTGTAATTCAATGACAGTGTGGCTCCACAGACTATTGCTTTTTTGTCCAATAACCAGAATCCCTCCTGTCAGACAGACAGTTTGTCCTTTTTGAGTTTTCATGATGTACCCTTTTGATTTAAGATTCCGGTCGTTTAACCCTTCTCTTGCCTTCGGTCATGCTAAATTGGCCGGTGTGTTTTGCACAGTGATATCTCTGGAACCCCTTATCCAATTTTGATGGTTGACATCTCATTTGAACAGTCAAAGCAAGTTGTCAAATCAAGGGGTGGCAGACAGAATGACATCAGGGGTGCATTTGATGTTCATGCAGTAGGTTCAAAGATAGTGTTTACTGTACAAAAATGCTTGCCATATAGGCTGTGTTTACTTAATGTTTTAGCTGAGATTCTTCCCATTCCAATGATGTATGGGATGTATTGATTTGATACAAGCAAGCCAGTGTTTCATTGTGTACTTTCAACAACAGTATATGGTCCTTACCCACCGGTGGGTCCATCAGGTTCAGGGCTCCTCTCCCTCAGGGGCCACTTCCTGGTTGACTGTTGGTCCTCTATCTCTGGTTCAATCTCCTCTTCATCTGGTTCAAAACATTTGTCAGAGCCTCACTGACAGAAAATCGCCTAATCGGTTGCCTACTCATTGTGTCAATTAATCAAATGTATGCAAAGCACAAATATAACTGCATGAGAGACAAGTGAGTAAGTGAGGGTGGGTGTGTGCGTGTGTGTTTGTGTGTACAGCACGAGAAAGTGAGCGGTTCCCGTAACTTAGAGTAAATTGTTTTACCACTCATAATTCAATGCAAGTGGTGATCATCAATTGTATATGTTCAGAGGCCTAGTGTGGAGGATAACATAAGGTCTTGAGGCAATTGGATGGAAAACACAATATTTATGGTTACAAACGAAGTCACTCGGTCAGAGTTGACCCGAAACGCAA
Source organism: Notothenia rossii (assembly GCF_949606895.1). Lineage (NCBI taxonomy): Eukaryota > Metazoa > Chordata > Actinopteri > Perciformes > Nototheniidae > Notothenia > Notothenia rossii. The sequence goes on from NC_136904.1 coordinate 26,298,515, forward strand.
GAGAAGGGTTTAGAGAGATTTATTATCATTGTCTCTAACGTAAATAAAGTTGCATTTTCAATTCGAGATGTAAAACATTTTTGTTACAGAACCGAAATACACAGTAACGAAAAATTATTTAAAAGCAGAGAATATGTATTGAAATATAAAATTAAACAAGAAAGACATAGAATAAACAGAAGGAAATCAAATAGATTACACTGTCACCTTATTATTGTTGTTTATATGTGTTGCACCAAAATGCACTGCACTTAGTGACTGCGTACATTAGTCACTCACTATGTATATAATTATTATATTGCACAATATCGGTGCTATATGTTTCCATGAATGCATAGCGGATGTGCCCGAGGAGAGGGATGTGATAGGGAGTGAGTATAGCTCAGGTTAATGTCATCCTGTCTCACATTAATTACTGCTCGGTGAGACTTTGGGTTGGGACTTTTGATGTCAACTTTGTTATTATAATAGGGTTACATAAGTTAACGTTAAAATGTTTTGTTGTTCCTTGCCTGCTTTATGTGATTGTATTTAAAATGGGGGTGATTTGAGCATGACTCAGTAAGTTATCAATATAAAAAATGCATCCCGTCTTTCTTTTCACACCTTGCTTTTTAATAAACCTGACGTGCATTAAATTTGACAGGTTTCTGTGTAAGTGAGTGTCGACTACCAGGAATGTATGTTACACTCACTTTGATTTAGGAGTTTGACTCAGCTGAGTCAATAACCCCCAACTGACTTTTCATTTCTACTAATAAACAGAACACAATATAGAAAACAACAACAGTGCCGTTCTATACTCTTCAAAATGTTATGAATCTGTGATCTATTTGTAAAAAAAAAAAGTTTATATATTGTTTTAGAGACAAATAAAATACCCTGGTTGGGGCCCTGAAACGTTCAACTCTAGACTAAACACTCCCCTCTCTCTGCACCTGATTGAGTTACACAGGGGAACGAATTTTGAACAGGTGCCCTCTGCAGACACACACACACACACACACACACACACACACACACACACACACACACACACACACACACACACACACACACACACACACACACACACACACACACACACACACACACACACACACACACACACACACACACACACACACACACACACACACACTGCTCTCCTCTTCTTCCTCAACTCTCTCACTCTGTCATTGTAACTCGACTCCCCCCTCTCCAGCCCAGTCGTCCCCCACACACACCCCAGCAGAGCTTGGGCTCACTGTCCCTGACACACACACACACACACACACACACACACACACACACACACACACACACACACACACACACACACACACACACACACACACACACACACACACACACACACACACACACACACACACTCACACACTCACACACACTGGACATGGAACTGACTCGCAGGGTTAACTCACCTGATATGATGTGTGAACTGTCACCCTCACCCACCAGAAATAATCCCACAGCTGTAACATGCACTTGAACTGATGCTTGTGGAGTTGTTAAAATGCCGGTCTTTCCAGCAGTGGTGGAGGGGGTCATGTTGGCAAGGGGACGGGTAGTGGGAGGACTGGCGTGATGCCAGTTGGGGATACCCTAACCCCCAGATTACCCCCCTCTACTCCCTTTGCGCTGAATGTTTAATAGGTCCCCCTACTTAACTGCGTGTATGGTTATTATATAATATTGGCAGCTGGGCCTTGTAGCTTGACGTCTAGGCTGTTAACGGTAGATGCAATGTTACAGCAAAATAACAAGGTATTTGAAGGCAAAAACATTGGTTCAACAACCAAACTTATGTGCCCTCAATGCGGTGAACAATATCTTTCAAAATGTATTTTATTGAGGTATTAAGTTTTCACTCACTAGGATATAGCAGTGGTTTAAAAAAGATTATTTTCCACTGAAATATTATGAAATGTATGTGTATCCCTCAAAATTATTTATTTCACCATTGTATATCAGTTATTAGTGCTTGAGTTTTTCCATTTTATACAAAATAGTTCTACTCGATTACATTTGAGAGATACATATTTTATTTTTGAATGGCAATAGACTAAATAAGAGTTATGATGTATTGCATAATCTATAAACTCTTTGCACCCTAGAATAATGTACTATTCTTGAGTTGTTGTATCATTATTATTGTTTTTATTTTTGGGTTTTTTCCATCATTTTTCGTGACCTTTTGTACTGCAATTGCACCTTTGCATGCCATGAAGGCATTTATTTATATTTTGTATTGGTGTATAATATCGTCTACCTATTCACCGGTGATCAATGTGATTTCCACTGTGATCACATCGCTGCAGGATGTTTCCAGTTTTAGCGGAGCAGGATGTTACGTCTTTAAGAGTTAAGAAACTTGAAACCGGCTCCCAGCCGCCAAAGTGTCTAGACTGGCACATGATGGCGGGAATCAACCAATGGCTCCAGAGCTTTCCTCTGGGGCCCCGCGAGAGAGAGAAAGAGAGATAGAGAGAGAGAGAGAGAGAGAGAGAGGGTCAATTCAGGCAGAATTACAAGAGAGACTCAGTCATCTCGGTTTCAAAATAAATTAATTGTGTTTGAGTTTTGTAAATTCACTTATTTTCTGATTAATAATAGCTCTTTATATTTTAGATATTGTCTTGATATAATTTCACCAATTTATTTGAAACTTGTCAAATGGGAGTTTTGCAATGCTACAAACCAGTTAATCGATAACATTTTATTGTGATGATGAAGCAGACGAAAAACAAGGATCACTTTTTTAATGATAAAAGTTTCCAATAAAACCTTAATTATACATGATATAATTATTATTTCAAAACTCCTATTTACCTTTAAAGTTTGAGAAATCGGCTCGAGATACACTTTTTGTTATATTCCATGGAATGCTCTTAACATCCCTATAGCAATTTGACAAAAAATCCATTAAAAAATGTCATCTGTGGAAGCCGTAGTTCTGTAAAAAGCACCACCAATCATTTTAGCCGGCCCGGCTAAAATAACTGGATGGCCTACCTGCCTGTCAGCCTTCTCTGTGCACAAACTTATCTCGTGCCCTCATTGGTCATGTGCGCGTTCGTGTGTGTTGGAGGAGGGGCTCTGTAAGGAAGTAGCAGATTTCTTCCGGCTGTGTATTTTCAGATTCTAGCGGAAGTAGCAGATTTCTTCCGGATGTGTATTTTCAAATTCTAGCGCACTCCAGCTGGTTTCTCCGGTTTCTCCCTATGGTTTCTCCAAAATGACCTACCCCACCTTTAAGGATAAGGTAATAGTTTTAGTGTAAATAGTGATTATATATGGAATGGATAAATCTAAATTATTTAAAATAATAAAGTAACTTATAGCTGACTCATAAAGCTTCTTTCAAAGTAACTCAACTGTGTTGCAGTTATGTAATTTCAATGGAGGATATTATTTTGGATCACAACCACAATCTCAACAACAGTTCTTATTATACATCCATGATCACGACAGAAAAACAACACTTCTTCACCCTTTTTCTGTAATTGTGGACAATTTCCTCTAAAACTATGCATGTTGACATTACTTGCTTTTATTTTGAAAATCACAGTCGATTAAGCAGTTGTATTCTTTTAAACTTGACTGCAATGTGTGTGCAGCAGGAGCGGAGCGTGTGTGTGTGTGTGTGTGTGTGTGTGTGTGTGTCTGTGCGTGCGTGTGCGTGTGTGTGTGCGTGCGTGTGCGTGTGTGTGTGTGCGTGCTAGTGTGTGTGCGTCCGAAAGGGACTTGCAGGGGAGTGGAGAGTGGAGTAATTCCAGCTCTCTTTAAAACAACTTCTCAGCACGGAATCCGTCCCGGAGTTTGGCACAGGAGTCCCCGACCATCTCTGCGTTACCCAGGGACTCTGCAGCGGGAATATTTTTTCACCACAGCATCAGAAATCTTCAGGATTTCGAAAGGTTTATTTCGGGGTGAAGGAAGGATTTTACGGTTCAAGGGGTTCACGAAGCTCAAGGAGAGACTCTGGAACACTTTTGGATTAATGTTTCTGTCGCTCTGTTTTTTTACTGTAAACTGATACTGCTCCTGGAGTGGACTAACTATGGTTTGTGGATTGTGTGCAGGACCTCCACAGTGTTGGGGAGCTGAATGCTGTGTGAGAGGGCTGGCAAAAGTTGTGGCTTAATTGAGTTGGCGACAGCAGGTCACCGAGCAGTGGCTGTGTGTAGCCGTCTCTTTCTCCAGACCTGAAGTGATATGTTTAACGCAGCGCATGATTGAAGATGTCTTTCTAATGCTGCTGGAGAGCAAAAAAACGGCGACCACCGGCTGCGCATGTTGTGCGCACCGTGCACAAACCCCCGGTCTTATGCTACGAGTGTAAATCGATGTGGCATCTCCCGAGACCCGGACGGGACCGACAGGACACATCCAAAACTGTCTAGGTTGTCGTATGTTCAAGTCGAAACGCGCAGGTCTTGTACGGCGACTCTGGAGAAGCCGTCTGGTCACCGAGAGCGACGGGCGGGATGGAAGCAGACGAGGTGAGGGGAGACGGGACGGGCCGTGTGGCAGACACTCAGGAAAGCTCCACAGACACGAGCAGTCGCCGGTGACACACACTGACCCGGCTCCGGGACTCACGGGGGAGGCTGTAGACCTGACAGAGAGCCCCGAGAGGGAGGAAGAGGAGCAGCCTGACGATGACCGTGCTGCGGGGGCCATGTGCGTCTCGGAGCACAGAGGCGCTCGGCGGGGACAGGAGGGCGACGGTAGGACGGTGACGTGTTGTTTGTTTGGGGAATGGGATATCATACCTCGGAGCCCATATTGCGCCCCGAGGAAAGACGGAGGGGGCGCTTGTCAGTGCGCACCGAGGCATACGGGGCTGGAGGAGGAACTTGCGAGCACTGCTCATGCTTTTTTGAAAAGACTCAAGGAGAAATCTCTGGATAGTTTGGTGAAGGCTGTGGAGACCAGAGGAGGGATACCCAGTGAGTGTGTCATGGTGCCGAGCAGTGAGCTGCGGCTCGGGGCTCAGCACATCTCTCCGCAGGACCTCCTGTGTAAGGTGTACCGCTGGAGCGACCTGCCTCTCTCAGGCCGCCTCAAAACGCTCAGCCACTGCCAGAGCTTCGGCGCAGGGGACGGGGCAAAGGTGTGCTGCAACCCCTATCACTACAGCCGCCTATGTGGGCCAGGTAAGGTCATCAACAGTGGGGGGGATTACAGAAGGCACTGAATCTATCTAGAGGAGACTTTATCCCTCAGAAAATACCTTTCAGCTTGATTAGTGACAATAATAGATAGCAATACGTGTATGGCATGTCACCCTGTCATTCTGAACTGTAAACAACACATTAAACATCACGAGGGCCCCTGGAACTCCCCAAGAACTCTGTTATTGTCCAAACTCGCAGAGTATTATTCTCAAATTGAAGTGCGTCATACATGTAATTAGATTTCATGCAACATAAATATTGATGGACCAGAATATAATTAATGATAATTAAACAACAACTCGACAACAATGTTGTTATTGTTGATTAAAGTGTAAGAAACACGTCACAATCATGAAAAAAAGACCCATTAAGTTAATTTTCTAATACCCTATCTATACGTTTCTTCATCTTATTGAAGCACAACACCGGAAAGCCATGCAAGAGAATACATATCACTTAAACTCTTCTCGTGTTTCACTGCCTGCCCTGAAGCTTTGCAACATTTTTATAATTCTAGCTTTTACTTTAGTCAACCATTACTTTGATTTCCTTTCCACATTCCAAACACATTACACATTTATTTAAATTTGCGTAAAACTTTGCTGCTTCCCACATCATCCAATTGAAGGTCGCTCTCAAGTTGCACTTAGGCTGTTTTTTCTCTTGACAAGGAGGTCCTCCTCTTGTTATTTAGGTGAAGGAGTGCCGATAATATACAGTTTGCATAGTGCTGGCGCCAGACTGACTCGCTGGGTATCTGACTGACTGAGGACTCCGGCAATTACTGGCTCTGCTCTTAAAGGGGCCGCAGCCACAAACCCAGGTCCACTTTGGACTGCAGGGACTCTCCCAGCAGCATTGGTTTTTAAGCTTACAGAAGCTGCTTTCATACAGAAGACATCCTGTCTATGTGGATCAACATTTCTGGCTAAAACCTTTATGAAAAAATTAAGAAAAGCAGAGGATCAAACTGAAAACTCTAAGAATCAAATACAGTTAGAAAGATGTTCAGTGGGATGATACACTTGCAACATCAGATTGGATCTGTACAATTTAACTGATAGGAGTTCAAAATCCAATCCATTTTATTTCTATAGCACATTTCTAAAAGGAAAAGAAAGACAATGCATGTTTACAGTTATCAAATCAAATCAGGTGTTATTTATATAGCACATTTAAAAGCGAATGTTGGTTGAGCCAAAGTGCTGTATATGTAATAAAAACACATTACTGGTTATTACATGACTTGAAAAATGGCTTACAAACATCACAATAAACGACAATAATTTAACAGAAATATAAAAATGCTTGTGTACATAATCAGTTGTGAAAGACTTTTGATTGTATCATTCAGCAGCTAAGCGAAAGCATAATTGGTTCTCGGTGTTCTTTCTCAGTTGCTCATTGAAGACCATACAGCCTTTAACTTAAAGTGGACCTATCATGCTATATTTGAATAATATAGTGTAGGACCATACCTATATAAGGCATATTTATACTTTTTATTTTTCAAAATACCAAACAAATCATGCATTTTAGCCATTCCTCATTTCGCTCAATTTAACACAGTCTTTTCATGGGCTGATTCTGTGAGAACAGCACCATCTACAGGCCCAGCATATGTACTACAGCGTCTCCAGCGCTTTCGAACGGCTACGTCCGTGGCTGTCTCCTCCTGATTGGTGGAGTTGGCCCAATAGCCGTAGCGTCACTTCTGTGACGTCATAGAAGTGTTCAAATCTGGATCAGTCTGTATCAGATCCGTTGCAGCCCCTTTTTTAGAGATTTGGGTATGGAGGAAAATAGAGAGGGTTGTGTTTTCTGACACTCGGTGAGTTCCCTGGAACACCGGGGACACATATTCATGTATAAAAGACATACAAAAGTGCATTTTGCATGATAGGTCACCTTTAACCTTAACTTGTGTTGTATTTCCAGAATCACCTCCTCCCCCATACTCTCTGTCCCGTTCAGACGAACACAAACCACTGGGTGAGTTTGGAACCACATTGTAAAAGAGAGGGTGCTCGTCACCATCATAATTTTAGACTGAAACACAAGTTATCTTTGAAATGCTGCTTGTGTTAAAGGGGTCATAGCATTGGTCGAGTTTTACCTGAGCTCATCTTTTGTTTTGATGTGTCTGACATCTGGAGTTTATAATAGGGAGGCTCTGTTTGTGCAAACAGGCAGTCTGCTCTGTAGTTTGAGGGACTGCATACAGTATGGTTCCAACTAATGCACATTCATTCATCTTTAACTGTCGTCCTCAAAGGGATACAGTGTGATCTTAAACTCTTTTTTGCTACAAATAATCAAAATTATTTGGTCATATAAAACTTAAAATAAACACATTTGATTAACTGTAGCCAGCAAAGGTTTGGTTTTTACTTGAAAAATGGCTTATAACTTACATCTGTCACCAAAAAACAAACTTTGATCAATATCTCACTCTTCTACTGTGTTTTTTCTACTTTCGCCAGACTCAAATCTGTCTTACACTGAACCTGAGCCCCCCCTCACCTCCAATCCGCCTCACCCAACGCCAAGAGACTACACAGGTGAGTCACTTGCTTCACTACTGCAGAGCAGCATGAACATTGTGACCAGGCAGATGTTTGATTCAGCAAAGTCTGAAGTTTGATTCATATGCTCTTTAGAAGTGAACTTTTTACCACAAAGAAGTTTGGAAGCCCAGATTGAGGAACTTTTGGAGTTGTGCATTCACAGACGCAGAATCTCATGCATGCAAACTCGCAGATCACGCATCCACTCTGAATGTTTAGATAGAAGGATTCATTACATTTATTGGAGTTATTAAGTTTTACTTTACTTTGTGTTTTCAAAGGCTGTTAAGACGAACAAAAAGTCGACAGCATAGAGCTTCTATTGTCAACGAGGCATGGGGGGCTTGGTGGGGTTCTGGGGTTTCTCGCTATCTAGATGCCACAGCAGTGTAGCCTTTCTGTCTCTCTTTCCCCGACTCTCCCTCACTCCATACGCTTTCTCCAGAGCAAAAATATTTCACTGGGATGAAGCTGCTCCCAATCCCCTTTGCCTCTCCAACCACCCATCCCCCTCTTTCCCTCTTTCTTCCCTCAAATCCCTCCATTCCTCTTGGCAATTGAGCAGTGGAAAGAGGCTGGCATTTTGGGGGCGGGGGAGCCGAGCAGCTCTGATGAGGCGGAGGTGTAGAGTTTTGTGTGCGTGTATATGTGGAAAGAGGGGGGCCGAGGGCTGCGTTTGGACAGGAAACAGCCCCCTCTAGATGATGAAACTGGAGCTTTATTTGTTTACGTGCTGGGGTCGGGTGGAGAGGTCCTTGTAGCGTTAGAAGAAACCCACAAACCCACTCGATCAAGCCTCCCCGGACTCACTTGTGGACGGTGTTGAAAGGTGAATGGGCACCTATGAAGTCTGCGTAGTGTAAGTCACCACATCACCGGCCTTTCTGAAGAGTGTGCTGCTCCCCTGTGAGACTTTTTTTGGAATTGTTTGTCCCGTGGTGGTCGAGTCCTCCTGTTGCACACATCACCACTTTTAGAAGATATAAGGTATTACATATGAAAAAATTAAATGTTTTGCTTGGATCAAGCTTTCAAGGTGTTTAATTTCCCAACATGAAGGCCTGAAAGTAGTTCTCAAGCCTTCCCTTATGCTTAAACCTCTATTTATCATTTACTTTGTAAACCTAAAATAATCCGTCTACCCACAGTGTGTACCTTTTTAATTGTAGAATGTAATTCACAAACAAATGCAGACAAGATAAGTCATTGACATGTCTTTTTAATATTACAAATCACACTCTTTGACCTCCATTACACACTTTTGGGTTTTGAAAAAATCTGCCTAATTTCAAAATGACTTTAAAGATGATTTAATGGAGAACAGTGTTATTATTAAAAACGTAATCATCAAAAATCTATTCAGTCAAGGTCACAGGGGAGAGGATACATTTATTGTCTGCCTGTTGAAATGAGTGGAAGTGGATCAGTTTTCTGTTAAAATCTGTTATGTTTGTGTGATTTTCTGTGTGAGTGTGTGTGTGTGTGTGTGTGTGTGTGTGTGTGTGTGTGTGTGTGTGTGTGTGTGTGTGTGTGTGTGTGTGTGTGTGTGTGTGTGTGTGTGTGTGTGTGTGTGTGTGTGTGTGTGTGTGTGTGTGTGTGTGTGTGTGTGTGTGTGTGTGTGTTTGTGTGTGTGTGTGTGTGGTCTCTGATCCCCTACCCCCCGCACCAGAATGCTGGAGCTGAGAACTGGAGCTCAGGCCAAGTGCAAGACTAGGAAAGAGACTAAACAGACGTGGCCAAGTATTCTGCGTGGAGCTTTTGTCTTCAACTCTGACAAATATAAAACTTTTCATTTGAGTTACAACTGGTATAATAACAGGACATATGCCGAACATAAAGCTTGCATAAAAGAATATACTTTAGCCTTAAAAATACAAAGCACAAACCCCTTTATGTTAGTAATCTTTCAAGAGTGTACATTTATCTGTTTATGCAGGTGATCCTCTGGTGTATTTTTAAAACCCTGTGATGTTTTCTTCAGAACAAATACAAGCATTGAACATGTACTCTGGCACTTCAGCATCTTTGTTTTATTCCTATATGTATCCTAGCTTTAAGGAGAAAAAAGGCTGCAGCAGCAGGGTGTGGTCCATACATACCTTTGCCCTGGCCTCTTTTATCATTTTCATCAGCTAGCGCTCCCTTTAAACCGCAGCAAACAGCAAGGCTTTGAAAGGGGAAATGTCTGCTGGAAGTAGGCTTATATCTACATGTACCGTACCTCTGTGACTCCAACACAAAGTGTCATTCAGCTGTTTATTTTCTGTGTGTGTGTGTGTGTGTGTGTGTGTGTGTGTGTGTGTGTGTGTGTGTGTGTGTGTGTGTGTGTGTGTGTGTGTGGGTGTGTGTGTGTGTGTGTGTGTGTGTGTGTGTGTGTGTGTGTGTGTGTGTGTGTGTGTGTGTGTGTGTGTGTGTGTGGTGTGTGTGTGTGTGTGTGTGTGTGTGTGTGTGTGTGTGTGTGTGTGTGTGTGTGTGTGTGTGTGTGTGTGTGTGTGTGTGTGTGTGTGTGTGTGTCCTGATAGAACCCCTATGTGAGTCCTGCGAGACGATCTTATCACTAACTCAGACAGAAATTCCTCCCTTTCTCACACACACACACACACACACACACACACACACACACACACACACACACACACACACACACACATACACACACACACACACACACACACACACACACCACACACACACACACACACACACACACACACACACACACGCACGCACGCACGCACGCACACACACACACACACACACACACACACATGATTAGCTGGAATGAAGTCAAAGTTCTGCTTGTTAACTTTCATAATTTGATATATAACTATAGTAAAAGCTGAATGCTTGCTGTATTGTATTTAACATAGCTACTGTGGAGTATCTGCAGTTTTTTCCCTGAATGTCATTCCCTGTTGTGATACAGCATTACATGTTTGGTATTGAAGATGATGAAAAACGCTACTGCAGCTTCTACAGACTGAAAATGACGTCTGCAGGAAAGATGTGTCATTAAATTGATAAAAAATTACAAAATAAATTCCCTCCCAATAAAATCGGGGCTAACAATTGCCGTTTTATCCTATGACCTCCGTACAATATCTGGAGAATAAGGCACACACTTTGTCCGGGTTTCCCTTTATCAGATGTAGCACACATCAGGATTGTGTCAGATAAATACTCAGTTTGGTTTTGAGGAGGGGTAAAGCCTGGGTAAAACATACCAAAAACAGGATATGTCTGTAGAATCAGTTTTTCACAGGGGAAATCTCTAAGCACCACAATACTTATATACTTCAGAATGCTATTTTGACACATATTGTACCATATAAATACAGGGGTCACATGTTAAAATCAATATTTCAGTTTTAATTTAGTTTTTCTACAATTATGTTTTGTTTATTAAGTCCAGAGAAAGTCAATTAAACTAGTGTTGGGTTGGTTTGATAAAATATCTATATAACTTTACTTAATATTTTTATAAATATTTTCTCTGCACTCAAGGGAATATCAATCATATTTGTTATTCGATTTTTGATGCTGCCCAAGTTCATGATGGGATTTTGATTAAATTAAGATTAGTGGTTCAACTCTCCTATAAACACAAATGAGACTGATGAGAATGATGCCATTTGTATCTGAAATAATCTTCGAGTGTACGAGGACAATGCCAAAAGAGTTAGTGATGTCCTTGTCAGCTCTCACATCATATGACATCATTGTACTTGTCAAACGTCTGTCCACCTTGTTGTCATTAGGCTCCGGCTTTCGGACATGTGGAAACAAGTAAACCAATGATACTTAGTGGACATTAGTATGGCCTCGATGCACTGAAGTAAGACAAGAAGACTGCTCCCTCTCTGCCCTCAGTAATCATATTTTGGTGGCTTGTTTGCTTAAGCAGAGCAAGGTATCAGCCAAACATCCTGTCTCAAAGCCCTGTCTGCACTCGCTGCAGCATTAACCCCATGAATTGGCCCTTTGACTGATGGGGCACGGCCCAGGAATGTTGGGAAATTGGGAAGGTGAGGGGGAGTGAGGGTCTCGGAGTGAAAGAGGTGGGAGGGGGGATCAGGGGGTCTGACTCTGGAGAGACCTGATACATGTTTGAACATATCGCCGTTAATACTTAAGAAACACGGAGCTGAACTGACATTCTTGGAAGCTTGGGAGACAATTTTAAGAGTTTGGCTGCACCGTGCTGTTTTAGTGAGTTTAGCTCAGAAAGTGTGAAGCTGTCCAGGTCAGTCCAGGTTGACACAGTTGGACATGGTTTTTGTAAATCATCTGCTGAGGCTCGCGAGTAAAGACTCGAGTCACAGACGCATGAATATGAAATAAGATACCTTTGTAGAATTCACTTCAATATTGTGAAATAAGTGAAAAATAGCACAGAGACAGAAAGTATACAGCCAAAAGATGCTGCGTCCACTGAGAATGTATCAGTGTAAGTCTGGACGGGTCCTCTCAGTGACCTGAACCTCCAGCCTGTTTTCTGGCACGCGTACAACACTTGCTCTTATGCCTGACTGAGACACATTAGACTATGGAATTCAACATCAAGTGCTGGCCCATTAAGCATTTGCCATTTCCTCAAATATTTTCCATCACTGTACAAGCAGGGTACGCAGCACACAACTCACTCAGAGCTCTGTTATGTCCGTCTGGTCAATTTCTCCTGAAGTCTTTGAATTTGTTCACATTTAGGCTCACTACCAAAATGTTCACAATGTTATTAAAACCCTGTCTCCTGGTTTAAACACAGCTAATGTGGAACAATTGTAATGAGGAAATGTTGTTACCGAATGTAACAGTGAAATGTTTACTGACAAAGTATTTTATTTGTTTTGCCCCCAAAATGGCAGCTCCTGCGGTACAATATCCATTCATTTTGACTACCGCATTATTACAATTTTTATGGTTGGTTCTGTCAATGCCAACACTTTTTAAGGAACGATTATGATCTCTGTTTATAAAGATTAAGTCTGAAGCGATTTAAATCATGAAAAACAGCATTATTATCAACATTTTTATTAATACCACAATCTTGCCTTGACCTTGACCAAAGTGTTTTTGTTGCCTAACTCTAACCGCAGACGGGAGTCAGGGTGCAAACCCCGGTTTCTCTTGTCAAAGTCCTGCTCTTTGTCCATCCATCATCCAACACGAGCACCTTTCTATGGCTCCAGGAGTAATTCAATGTAGAGTGTTTGTCACCACAACTCATGGGAAAACAGTTTAGTACTTTATTCATAATTCAAATTATTTCCATGCCATAGTTTGTTATTATCTGTAAATAATCACAGTAACAGTAAAGTCGAGTTAGATTTCAGATGTTTTAAAAATGAAACTTTACTGCTTTAATGTCTGATGGTTTGTTTGTTCCTTTTGAACTAGAAACCATTAGCTGATCCACAAATGTTATAAAATAAGAAATGAATAGAGAGATAATTAGAAAGGGGAGAAGTGAAATGAAAGGTAATATTGATGTTCAGAAACAGTCAACATTCATACCTCTAAAATACTTGTGCTCCAAGTATTTGAGGATGTCTGAGGTTGAGCAGGAAAGGATATTTGATATCATGTGTAACGTCAAACCCAGATCTAAAAGGAAGAAACAAAGCATAAATGTATACATTTAATTTCCTATTTCTTTTATCATTTTAGTTTCTGGGGGTTGATGTTGGTCTTTTGTACATTACGCCTTCGTAGACGCAGTACTCCTTCATGTCTTTGTTAACAAAATGTTTCAAGAGGCAGGTTTTTTGCTGCATGCATTCATGTTCTCAAAGCCTTTGATTTTGACTGACAATGAATCAAGAGCCTTTGACCTTTTTGACATCAGAAACAATTGTGATTATCAAGTAGAGACTGTCTTATATTTTGCAGATCATGTGTTCATCAGCTTTGTTCCCATCTATTGCTCCTCTTTCCTTCGCGTGTTCAGACCAACTTTTACTGTTCTTTGTCTTAGTGTTAATTCTTCTTCTCCCCTTGCAGCCTCTGCTGTTTGTTGTACGCACATTTTAGCTCTCTTTCTCTCTGTCTCTCTAACTCTTATACTCGCCCCCTCTCTTTTAGTCCATGTTGTCAGGCCATCACAATTTAAAATAAGGTTTAAATTACAGGACTGGCTGTGGCTTTCCGTTGTTCCCTCAGAGTTTTTGCCAACCAGCAATTTGGCTTTTAATGGAATCCTGCCATGCTGCTGAACCTAAAGATTCTTTGCAGATGTCGACAGGCTCTCTGACTCTAAGAAATGTAGGAAACTGTCGTCTGTGCTGCAGAGTGCAACGCTGTGTTAGGACTCGGGAGTGAAGAAAACTTTTGAAGGAGTTTTCAAACGATTGAGCTGCCTGTTGTTAGTGAGAACAATTGAGTGTTTGATTGTGCTGAGCATTCACCCATGATAGTGGAAACTAAACTGACTAAGACGTACAGTATTTAAACTTCACAAGTCAACTTACACCAACCCGATACATCCCCAGGTCTAAATCACCTGTCAGCTCACTGCTTGTTTTTAGTTCCGGCATCTTCTTTACACTCTAAAAAAGAATTCAGGCGACCTTTCACCTCCACTTAATTAAATGCATGGTTGCAAGATAAAAATGTGAGTTAATTGATTTAGATAAACATTTTAAGTTGCAAACATTAATTTATAAGTTGTGTTGACGTAATAATGTTGGTAATTACATCAACTTAATATTGTGTGTAATTTGAACTCTGATTTCTGCGTTAATTGACTTAAAACAAAATTCAAGTTGTAGTAAGTAATGCAATTGGCTTGATAACTTCATTGTTCTACACCTTGAGTTAAGGATTTCAAGTCCACTCCCACTTAACATGCCTGGACAAGTTCCGACAGTTAAGACAAATAGAAATATACAAAGGACATTTTAAGGTGAGTGTCATCTTTTGTCATTCAAATACAGTGGATAGCCTTGTAGTTGCACTGAATAGGCAAATTGCTGTTTGACCAACATCCTTTGAACTGTGAATAGTTCTGTGAGAGGATACAAAGTAGTAGAGGCTACTGTGAGAGTAAAAATACTTTGGTTACTATTGTGATATCGCTTTTTATTAAAAATGAATCTCTGTGAAGCAGATCAAGGACATGCTTCTTGAGGTAAGATCGTTATTTAGAGTTGTCATTGAAATGCAAGTTGTTGGCAGTCACCCATTCAGAATATATTCATTTAGGTCATTTCTCTTTTTTTTCTTTTTCAAAAATAGCACAATACAATTGAAGTACGCAGAGAACTATAGCCATCCGCTGCCTTGTCGTGTACCTTGGAGAAAAGGAAGAGGACCTTTTCAAGGAGTTTAGCAACGTAATTAAAAATCTTGAAATAAACTAAAATCCATGTCATGACACAGGACAAAAGCACTGCTCTCTGTCAGTTACATTTTGAAGCATATTGCACTTTTGGCCACACCCCAATCAATAATATCTTAGCAACGTTCAGCATGGATAGGTGTTGACAGCAATGGCATGGGAAAAGGATAGTGTACAATTTGAAAAGTGGCTTCTGCTCTTCACTCAACCAGTTCAAATATTGTATGGAACCTGCAAAAAAGATGAGAAGGTACACTAAAACTTGCACGGTTGTGATTGACAAAATCTGTCCACATGCATTTAAACACTAGGCAAAGTACTCAAAAGCACCTCTGTGTGTCTTCAGGACCACATTGCCATGACGACACGCACATGCAGACTCAATAGCTGAAAACAATACCAGCGTTGCTTTAGCAGCTGGTAATAATGGCTCTGAATTAGCTAAGAGTGACAGTTTAAAAAGTGCAATTACCTAATTCATTATCTCTTATGCGCTAACCTATTATTTAATGTGCTTCAAAAGGACATGAATATCGCCTTCATCAGTGACCGGTCCACCCCAGGATCTACCATACGTTGGCAACCATGAATGAATGAGCAAGCATTCTGCGTTCAATGTGTTCATACTGTTTGAAATAATGACTGTCGGCAGTGTAAACATCTTTGTTACATCTGTTGTCCAATTGATGTGTGTGATCTGCAGATTGGTGGCCATTGAGAGTTTGTTTCTGTAGTTTTACAAAAACTTGACAGATTTTATATATTTGGCACTGGTTTTAAATATGCAAAGGCCTCTAAGTTCGTTGTGATGGCAGCATTTATTTGCTGTGTCCCCGTTTCCCATGGTAATATGGCTAATGTGTTTATTTATTATTTATGAGGCAATTTAAATGTGTGTTATTTATCTTTTTTCTCAAGATTTAAATGAAGCTCAGCGCAAGTTCTTTCAGGAAGACTGGGTGTATATACATTCACTCCGCAGCTGCATATAATCAGCTCATCACAGGCGTTCTCTTTAACCTATTACATTTCACCTCAATCTCCAGCAGCCAATCAACGTGCTGCAGCCAAACTATAAAATGGTTCTCCTCTCTCCTGCAGTCAGCTGTGATTGCAGGTGTTCATGCGCCTTATCATATGGCATGTGTCAATAAATGTTCAAACAAAATGAAGTCTCTCCTGATTGAAACATCATGTGTTGAAATAAACAACTGGAGTTCAAAATAAAAAGTGAATTGCCTAATATTTTTGTTGTGGAATCAATTAATTTCTTTCTGTAAAAGGCAAAAACATGAAAAAGCTAAGAAAAAAAACTGTTGAATACAATATATTTGGAGCAACTTAATTTATAAATGGTTGTCAACTTAAAAACGTGTGTTCACAATGATTGTAATTAAGTACATACAACTTAAAATTCCTTTTAAATCATACGTTAAAACAAGTTGGAACATCTTAATTTTTGGAGTAATCAACTTAAAAACTTGTATTTCGAATGAGGGTAATTAAGTACATACAACTTGAAATTCCTTTTAAATCATGTGGTAAAACTAGTCGGAACAACTTCATCTTTTGAGTAATCAACTTCAAAACTTGTGTTTATGCTACCAATTATTAAGTAAGTGGTAATTAAAAACACCTCTGATTGTAGAGGAAAAGCCTTCTCCCCTAACTCAAATAACTTTGTTGCTTTAATACAATTTCATTAGAAGTTGTCTTAACTCAATAAACATCGATGCAAACTGTTACGTTGATTTTCTTTGATGAGCCAAGGCATTTGTTTTTAGAGTGTACTGTTACTCTCATCTCCTTTACAGTCATTTCCATCTGGACCAGGTAACTGCTTACTGCAAAACATCTTTGATTGATTGCATTCTACCTGCACTAAATGAAAGACTGAGAAAGTAAGCAACCACCTAGTGAACGTAGTGAAGTATTTAGCTGCTAAAGAGATAGATATTTGTCTTGGGATTTACTGGAGACACAGTAGTACATCAGGTTGAGTTGCTTCACTCCCAATTTAAAGTAGATTTCATGAGGAAAATGTGGGAAATGTTTACATGCAGTGTATTGTTATAGTACACGTTCTCTGAGGTAATTACTAAATCATCCTACAGTCTGCGTGTCCGGCGCTGACTGTGCAAGTTACGTAAAGTGATTGTGTATTGTATTGTCCACAGTCTTGTTTTTCTATACCACTGAACTTTCCCATTTAGATAATTCTCGCAAATTTTAGAAGGAATTTCCTTATGCCTTCTTCATGGAGGAACAAATGAATCTATTCCACCGATAAATGTGTGTAATTATGTGGTGAGGATTGAAGGCCATATAATGGACCACGTGAGGCTCAATGAGAGACTTGTCAACTTGACCCCTGTGACTGGCTGAGCGGGGGGAGGAAGTGTCGAGGAAGAGGGCCTGTCCAGGAATGTGTTGGGAGGGGAGGCCTGTCAACTGCAGAGCTCCGCTTCTCTGGGTCTGCTTATATGTCTCTATTCAGATTTAAAGGTCACCTATTGTGCAAAATCCACTTGTTCCTGTCTTTTATACATCAACATGTGTAAAGAGATTCTGAAAGTTTCAGGAAAAAAGATTTGCTCTCTTTCTGTCCTGATCCATTTATATAAAAACCTGTCTGAAAATGAGTTGATCAGATTTTGGCCACTTTATGATGTCATAACGATTTGTTGGCTTGTGTAACCATTGGCTAATAACCAACCAAGGTAACACCTCCCACCTTATCACCTGAATCTCCTCCTAGAGCACCATTGAGTTCTTTTCAACCAAATGTCTCTCAGAGGGACGTTGGGAGTGGCTCCTTATTTTCATCTAAAGTAACAGACAGAGAATCAGCATTTTTGAAACAGGGCTGAAACAGAGAGGTTTATGGGATGCTACAATGATCTGTTTGGTGCTTTGAGCCAAACACTTCAGAGACATGTTTTGTATATATCTGAGACCTATAATATATTGATGAAAAACTGTATAATAGGGGATCTTTAAATCATCTATCTATAAGTTGTTAAGTCTATAAACTTTGTTGTAAGTTAGTCTGAAAGTTACAATCTACTGTACAATTGTCCTTACTGAACTGTCTTAGTCCAGCCTGATTTATGTCTCAGTGTCATGACACCTGGGTGTGCGTGTCTCTGGTGCCTCAGTAGGTAACTCTTGATGGAAATGTAATCACATGTATAGGGGCTTCTCAGGCTATGCACACGCCACATGAACTGTGAAAGAGCCGCTATGATTGTTGATAGTGAAGACAACATGTAACAGGCTGAAGATGAATGTTCTCCTTATCAAAAAATGGTCAACAGATTAGCTCATCCTCATCTAGCAAAGCCATTTCCAGGGCAGACTTTGATGTGATTGTTTTCCCCACTGAACATGATTACATCAGGACCAGGAATGCAGCAATCGATCAAACAATCTCCTCTAACACTGGTGCCACAACATTGAAGAGATAGAGCCTGTGCAGGACAATAAATCACTTCATGCTGTAGCTGCTGTGACACCTTAATGCACTGGAGAAGTATCATTTGGGATTCAGTCCCACCCTCCAACTGCTTAGCTGGTTGAGTTGCACAAAAAAACTGTTGCAAATGTTGCACTGAACCTGAACTTCAATGAGGAAGTTATTTATGTATTAGGGTTGATTTACAATAACACGCAATCAAAATTAATTCTGTTTACTCAAACTAATTTAGCTTCAGATCTTTCTTGTTCAAAAACTTGCCAATAGCTTTTAGCTGCTCATCAAGCCTTCTGACAAATGGGAATAATAACTCAAACAAATCCTTGCACTGTGTTGCCATCATTTAGTTTATGTAAGAAGTGGAATCAATCACTGTGAGGTCTCCAATTGGTTTGTGCACTACAATATCCAAGCCTTGATTTTGTAAATGTGGCCTGCTACGCAGCTCTACCCAGCTTTATTTTCTGTTTTACTCCAAATGGGACTATCATTTACAAAATGCACGTCATGCTGTACTGATGAAGATTTGGAACTTGTGATAGAGACCGTTAACGCGATAGGAACATCTTTAGTGAGGTCATACTGTAGATCAAGTGAGAAGCAGGGTCATTTTCTCATAGACTTTAAGGAACTCCTGCATTGGCTCCACTTGGTTGTGGGTAAGTTGTTTGTTAACTGCTTTTTCATTGTGGATCGTTATTTATGGATAAGGAACAGTTTACAACCCTTTTTATGCGTCAGAGCAACTTATTCTAAAATTTACCTGCAGATTTGTTATAAATTTGAACTTGCAAAAGTACCATCTCCAATAACAAAGTTGTTTTGCATGGAAAAGAAACCAGACTGCATCAATGAGAGAGCTGTGTTTCTGAACAACAGCGACTTAACTTTGTGCACGTTCTACAAGATCAAGTTGAGTGATTGGCTGTAAAAGGATATGTCACTTTGTAGAGTACTTTTAGTTGATTGAATTGAACCCAGAACTCTCTACAGTTACCTGGCTGGATTCATGTTTTCGCTTTCTCTGTTTGATTGTAAATGCTTTATATTTTTCAAGTAGCCAGTGTTAAAGGTCAAACTTGTGCATTAAAACACATTCAATAACTTGGAAATGTGAATTCTGAACAGAAGTGTTAATCATGTAGCTGAATTTGAATTTCAAATGTTATCAATTGACAACAAAAACTTGGTGTCTTGGTGGATGACACATATCAGACATGACAGCAAAATTAGTCCAGGTAGCAATGATGTATGCAAAGATTCCTTAGCTTGAGTAGTCCGGCACTTGGAAGTAGAAACAGAAATGCAGGAAACTGGTTACTTTCTCTCTTCCTCTTCGAAGAGCTTTCCAAACTACCTCCGAACACGTCTTCCCAGGAATTTTACAGGGACACACAGTTACTTTCCTGTGGCTCGGTTGACCTGCAGGTTCAAGGAATGCGGTCGTCTGTTTGTATGAAATAATGGATCGGTGTAGAGGATTGTATTTCTTGTGCAGACGCAGAGGAAGATGTCTGGCTGCAGACTGCAGCAGGCTCCATCGCAAGATCAACTTTACAATGGAAAGAGAGGGAGAAGGAAGGAGTGTGTGTCTGCAAAAGTATTTGTGTTTGTTTGTATGTGTTTGTGAGCCCCGTTGTGTTGGACTGTAAAGCCCATGTCTGGCGATAACGCAGCCCTCTGATGGTAGAGATAGTCGAGACGCCAGTTTAAATGTGGCTTGCTGGATTGAAGTTGCCCTGTAATGATAGTTGTCTCAAACAACACAGAACCTACCATTTGTAGCCAGGGAGGGGTGTTTTTATTTTTTTCCCCCTTATTTTGTCTTATTCCTACTTTTTTAGAGCTCTGAGAGGAAATTTGAGGAAGTTGAATCAAAACAAAGCATCTTAGAGCCGGCCGACAATGGTCAGTAGCTGAATTCTATCCTCCTCTGTCGTCCCTCCCCTCCCTCTCCACAACCCACCCACTTCTTTCAGCACAGTGGAAGAGTCTAATAACTGGAGGGGAATCTAATCCTTGGCACTGGATGAAAGACGAGGGTCTCCCTCCCTCCCTCTCTTTCTCACAGTCTCTTTCTCTCCCTTCATTTTTTCCGTGGAGGCTGGTTATGCTTGGCAGGTTCTCTCTCTCTCTTTCCCTCTCATTTTCCCGCTCCCTCTTTCACCCAGTCCCTCTTTTTTTTACTCCTCTACGTCCCCCTTTTTCCCCCTTTAACTTCCTCTCTGTGC
Organism: Notothenia rossii; assembly: GCF_949606895.1. Taxonomy (NCBI): domain Eukaryota; kingdom Metazoa; phylum Chordata; class Actinopteri; order Perciformes; family Nototheniidae; genus Notothenia; species Notothenia rossii. The sequence goes on from NC_136904.1 coordinate 26,319,307, forward strand.
AGGTTAGGTTTAGCGCGAGCGAAGTCTCCACTGCTCAGACTGAAGGGATAGAACTAAAGTTAGGGATCTAAAATAAATAGTTGGGCATTTTTGGGAAATATGTATTTAGTTTTCTCAATCAGAATTAGAATATTGATCCCATCTTTGTATTTGCTTGTTACATATGGTTACTTTGCTTAGCTTATTAACAACACTGGAAACACAAAAGCTGCTAGCCTCTCTCCAAACTTTAAAACATTTGTATATAATTGTTGTTTAATTTATGAATTTAAAAAGTCTTAAGATAACATTTCAATATGGTGTTGCCTGATTGTAGGCAAAAAGGACTTTACACGAACAAATAATCTAGGACACCCTGATTTTTTTCGTACATATGAGAGGAATGATGATGTCACATTTTAGCTGTTTCTAGCAGCTCAACATAGCTGGTTATGTTGAGCTAAGCTATGATAACCATCTGCTTCCTCGGGCTACATTTATCATACAGATAAAACATAAGTGGATCAATCTTGTCATACGCAACATTCAACAAGAATGTGAAAGGTATTTCCCAAAGTGTCTAACCATTTCTCTAATATCTGAGAAGAAAGAGAAAAGATGTGTGTTGCTGTCATTGTTTGAAGTCCAGGTTGCACAGTCTGTGGGGAGACATCCGGGAGCTGCCTGCTTGACCCGTTAACTTTGATTGCCATTGCTTTTTATCAGTGCAGAAAACAAAGCCAGTCCATAAATGTATCTTTTTTCAATTACAGCAAGACCTTTTTTCACCTATCTCCCCACCTTTGTTTAAGTCTCCAAAAAAAACACTGTTTACGAGGGCGTTTCCGTGAGATTGGCACTAAGAGACAGTGATTTTGAAATGAAATAACAAAGGCTACTTATCTAATTGGTAAACAGAGCTGTTAAATGGTGGTTGGCGTAAACGCTTGCAGCGCGCTGTAATTGCTGCCAGCCCTCACATACAGATGTAGGCACGGCACGCACATTCACACAGTCTCACACTAACACGCGGTTTTTATACTTCCTCCACTGGAATATAAACATGCTGATAACCTCCAGTTTGAACCCGTCTTTTAAAATTCCATTGATGAAGTTTGGTCGCCCACCCTCCCCTTCCTCCGTCCTCCTCCCTCCCTGCTCTCCGTCAGTCTCACACGGCTCATTATACCTTTAGCTGGATGATATCCAGGCTGAGCATGATGACACTAAGAACTGTGCCAGAAACATTAAACATGACATGCTGTACCACTCGCGCTGCCAAACTCTGGACGAAATCATGATGAAGTGGTTTAACTTTAAAACATATCACTCAATCTTCAGAAAACTGTGGCTCTAAATGTGAAAGTCAAAAATGCATTACATGTAAGACCAGATAGAAGAAACACGAGTTACATCAAATCGAAGATACACAAATAAACTGCATACAAAATTGAAAAGCATCATACTCTTGACTTCAGGTTTCATTAGAAACTTAAAAGCCAGGATTTAATAATATACTGTGTGCAGCATCATTCATTATATGCTGGAAATTAAAGTGTACTATGTCTAAAAAAAAAAAAAGTCCCAGTTTGTTTTATGTCTTCTTTGGGAATTAATTTGATTGTGAGCTCATAAAGTCTCCCTGTGTTTCCCCAGACATGTTTGTGTTGCCTTATTACAGGGAAGAGCATGCCTTGTAAAAGTGTGTGTGTGTGTGTGTGTGTGTGTGTGTGTGTGTGTGTGTGTGTGTGTGTGTGTGTGTGTGTGTGTGTGTGTGTGTGTGTGTGTGTGTGTGTGTGTGTGTGTGTGTGTGTGAAAAGAGTTAGAAAGAGATAGAGTGAGAGAAAGAGAGAGATCCTGCTAGCTGAGCAGCCTGCTCTCTTATTGGAGCGCTGTAAAAACTCCAGACCGCAGGAGTTGCCAGCCTGGAATTCACTAATGACACACGTGGGCCTCAGATGAGAAGTGCAATTGTGTGTGTGTGTGTGTGTGTGTGTGTGTGTGTGTGTGTGTGTGTGTGTGTGTGTGTGTGTGTGTGTGTGTGTGTGTGTGTGTGTGTGTGTGTGTGTGTGTGTGTGTGTGTGTGTGTGTGTGTGTGTTATAGTCATACTGTTTGGATCAGGAGCCTCAATTTGTGTGTGTACGTGTGCATGTGTGAGGCCCTATCTCATAATCTAGTGTGTATGTGTGTGCTTGTATTTGCTTACAACACTCACACACATCTCCTCCGACTCCAAGTTCAACGCACTACCACTGCCTCTGTTGCCCCATCCCCCCCGAAACAAAAATGGCGGCTGTGCAAACATAACACACCTAGCCTAATCTCGGTCCTGGTTTCACCCAAAAGCCGCTTGTTAATGGGAGAAGGGCCGCAGCCATTATGGCCCCTGGTGGATGAAGAGGGGGTGCTTGCGGGAATATGAAAGGAATGGGGCCACCGGCACATGGGTCTTTAAATCCTCTGTGTCAATAGAGTCTCTGGAGCAAAATAATGGCATCACTCTGTGTGGGAGTTAATTTGAGCTGATAGCATGAGGGCTGGGGGGTCAAGGGTTCACGGGCTTGCGCTTGGTTGACAGAGACCTGAATGCTTTCTACCCCCCCACTCCCCTCTCTGCTGGTCCTCTTTAACCCGGGACCTGAAGGAGTGTTATGGAGGGAGATGATGAGGGATGTCAGGGGAGGAAGTGGGCTGTTTAGTGTTGACCGTTTTAGCCGCCTTTTCAAAATATTCAGATGAGTGACAGATTGAAGGAAAAACTTTAAACGAATGAGAGAAGAAACAGTGAACACAGACGCTTCCCTGCAAAGCAAAGGTTCACCGTGTTCACCTATTTTGAAACACATAAACACGCCTCCAGGCTGCGGAAACATAATTCCTGCAAGCCTCACAAAAGGTTGCACTGAATTTGAATTCAAGCAGTGCAAGAAATCATTTACTTTTGTCATGTGAAATGGAAATAAAAGCCATGTTTATCTTGCTGCTGTTTGATTGAAACAGTAGATTGTGGATTTGTGGTTTTTGTTTGAGGGTTGCTTATGTTCTGCTGAATTCTGACACTAGTCGTGGTCCTGTTGGCATAACTGGTATGAGTATCGATAAGCATTGTTCCAAAATGATGAGGGTTGGGTCATGTTCTGCTCACATAAACACTTGTCTTAGTGCATGCAGTCTTTTTTAACAATGCATATATTAATATTTCAACCTTTCCTCTTCACTCAGAAACTGGTACCTCCATCGGCTCCTCGACTTCCAGCGGACATCGCTCTCACTGGTGCAGCGTTGCCTACTGGGAGCAGCGCACACGTGTTGGTCGCCTTTATCCAGCCTACGAGCCCTCGCTCAACATCTTCTATGACCTACCTCAGGGCACGGGCCTCTGCCTGGGCCAGCTCCACGCCAACGCCTACCACAGCCGCCGCGAGGACCCGGGCAGCCACAGCACGGCAGGTCTGCACGGACACCACCGCCATGGAAGCGGAGGGAGTAGCAGCAGCAGCAGCAGCGGTGTGCAACAGATTCGCAGTAAAATCGGACACGGAATCGTGCTGAGCCGCGAGCCGGACGGAGTGTGGCTTTACAATCGCAGCAAGCACCCAGTGTTTGTACACTCGCCCACCCTGGACCCCCCCAGGGCTCGAGGGCTGAGTGTGAAGAGGGTGATGCCGGGCTTCTCCCTCAAAGTGTTTGACTATGAGCGCTCCAGCTGGATGGCGCAGCACGGCGTGAAGCCTGAGTGCCAGGAGGGGCCCTGGGACCCCCACAGTGTTCGCATCAGCTTTGCTAAAGGATGGGGCCCCTGCTACTCCAGACAGTTCATTACTTCCTGCCCGTGCTGGCTGGAGGTGCTGCTCAACAACCTCAGATAGCACACACACACACAGACTCACACGAGGCTTCCTGACCCATTATCCTTATTGTACTACCTAGATTTAATATAAAGTTTATATATTATATAAAATATATTATACATGTAAATACTTGAGTCATTTTTACAATGCAATTATTTATGTATAGTGTAATGTGTATATGGACAAAATGAAAAGGAACAAGAATATGCACTTTTGATTCTACGTGCATTACAGTTTCTCAGTGTATATTTTGCAATTTTAAACTGTACAAATAAGACAAAACCTGGTTTATGTTCTCATGATTTAGCAATTCCGTCAAAAGTATGCCATACACACATTGTCAATAAAGTATTTGTATTAAACGAAGGTTTCTGTGATGGTCTTAATAGCTTTAATGGACTCGTTGCTAGTGACAAACACTTTTGTATTTTCGGTTTTCTACAGGAGCAAACCAACATGTTCTTTTGTTACAGTATGGATGCTCTTTCAGTGTTCATACTATTGCTTCAAGGCACTTGTGAAATGTATACTTAAAGGTTGGAGGTCAAATATTTTGATTCCATTTCTTACATGTTTAGAATCCAGTTGACATTATTGCAAAGTGAAGACAAAACATTAACTGTGTTTGAATCAATTCCTCCTCTTCTCATAGCCATGTCTACTGAAACACCGCCATCACCAGTCTCTATCACAGTGGATGAAATAAACACAGCGATTTCGTGTCATTTTCAGTAATGAGACTAGGCAAAATTGTCTCTATCTGCAGTATCTTCCAGGGACACATTTGCATAAAGCACACCTCAACATCACTGATATCATAATGTAAATAAAAGAATGTAAACACAGTTACTATGCTGAGTATAATTAAAGCTCAACACAGCCTTGTACTGCTGGTGTTTCAGTGGTATTATACCAAAATCAGACACTTTTGTCTAGTGAAACCTAGCTCTAGGTCACATGACAACACTTGATTCATCTCTGGTCACTGAGAAAGACTGTGATGCAATTAAAATATCAGGAAATCAAGTAGGCCTTTGAGCTGAAATTAATTTTGATTACACTGTTCCCAAAGATGAACTTTCATGCTCAAATGTTTCATTGTGGGTGTCAGTGTCAAACTATAGTGTCAAACTATGTAAACCTATTAAGTTTTAACTATCTGCTTGGCATTAAAAGGGGACGAGTGGCATTGGAAATGGTGAAAGGCGTCAGAGTGCCAGTGGTGCGAAAACAAAGTGCATTACTTAGAAATTACTCAACCAACCACAGCAGGGCACTCAAACTGACTCTGACAAGGGGGGGAACATAATTGTTTATGGAAACTTATATTAGAAACAATCTAAGCAGTAAGAAGGCCATAATCTTTCTGACGTGTGTTTACGAATCAACAGCAGCACCTCACTCAGCTCAGGCAGTCAGGCATTTTTGTTTTGACCCTGAACCTCTGCAGGCTGCTTTCTGAAACCTGTAATTAACTTTAGCTGTAAAACTAGAGAAGGGTTGATTACAAAGTTGCAGCACTCCTTACGAAAAACGTTCAAACATCTCCCCAGTATTACAGCATGAGGAAGAAGAAGAAAAACTATACTACTAAGTCCTCATTGGGGAATTCCGTGTTTTACTGTTGTCACTCATTACACACCCATAAGCCTGAAATAAGGTAGTGGGCTGCCAAATAGTCAGCACTGCGAGCAGTTGGAGGTGTGGTGCCTTGCTCAAGTACACAGGAGTTCAACTGGCTTCTAAAACGCTTGGAGTCTGAGCTAACATTGATGTAAAACCATGTGTATATCTTAGTTTTTAAAACTTTTATTTAATAGCAGCCAGAAATGGATAACAACTTTATCAAAGCTCATTCCCACACACACACACAACCGAAAAATTCCAATGTATATTTCAGTCTAGGCTCTGTTCTGCTTTTCCAGGCAAAGTGTGGGATTTGTGGTTAGGATACAATTGAAGGATTCAGAGGAGGGATCGGGGTGGGAGAGTTGCTGCTGGCAGAAGCAGTCTAAAAAACGTACCATGTTTCTCTTCCTTCTCTCTTTTGGTTTTCCAATCTGAAAACACCCCTGCCATGTCTCCTGTCTTAATTGTTTTCCTTTGTTAGGATTCAGAGTTATGGAGACGATGAAACAGATCCAGGCAGCGAGCGGCAGAGGAAGGTTTCTGGCCCTCGTCTTCAGGGCTGCGGTGTGTGCTGACCTCACTGTGAACTGAAGGAAAATGGGCTAATTCTGCCGCTGGCTTTCGAGCTCCACCCCTCCAACCGTATAATTATCTCTGTCCAGATTATGATGTTATAATTATGTTAATGAATACATCAGGGATGGATAATTAATGGCAGACATTTTCAGTTTATGCTATAAGCAAGATGAGGGATTGCTTAAAGGAACTTACAAAGGTGTTTACAGGCATTATTACTTAACTGCAAATCCCGAATGCTTTATATTTTAGTTTGTTATTATTTTCAAATGCACAGTTTAGAGAATGTTGGCCCCCTTTAAACTGCTGAAAGTTACCTAAATGGTGTCCTTGAGTACACCTGTATATCAAGGCAGCCACTTGAGGTCAGCAAAGGGGTGTTAAGATGTCCTTTTAAATTATACTTTGTATCTGCATCCTTGTAAAGTCTATTTAAGATATGTTAGAATATACTTAATTGTGATAATTTATTACAACACGATGGCAAGTAACCTGTATTTGTTTTTTTAATCAGCCTGAATTTGGAAAACCAATTGCCTCATTTATAATCACAGCAGCAAACAACAAAAATATGAACGAAAAAGATGATACATTTATAATCAAGTTAGAATAAAAAACCCAATTGAATATCTTACGAAATAAATGAATTCACAATTAATCCATTCAGGTTTTTTTAGATGATTATCCAGCTATGAAGAATCCCATGAGTGCAGAAATCTGAAGCAGTTCAAGTGATCACCAGAGAAAGAACACTCAAACCTAAAAATCCACACTCTCCTCCCTCATCTCCTCATCATCATCTTGACGGTGTTTTGTCATTTTGCTGCTCAGAGTGCATGAGGATCGATACCTCCGCTGTCAGCGAGCCCTCTGTGTGAAACCGCAGACAGCTCAGACATCTCTCTCTGCCTCGTTGATGATTGAACATCAGTGTTTATTCATGTATTCACAACCAGAGGAAAATGTTGTTAGACAGGTCCTAAGGAATTCAAAAAACATAGAAATAGTGATCCAATCAATTCAGCATTGTAGAAGTACACTTAAAAGGTAAGACACACCTCTTTATACATCATCTTAGTGCTTTTTCTATTTTGTAAGAATATTTTTAAAGAGATTTCTGCAGTTTTTATTGAAAAGTGATATTTCTTTTCAATAGCTTCAATTTGATGTCACCATTGAGTTCCAATCACTATATTTCACTACAGTGTGTGAGTAAGATACATCTCTTATATTGGCTTTTAGGGCTTATTTTTAGTCTACAAATATTGTTATATTCTTTTTTATTAAACATCAAGATTTATTTTCAATACCTTCCATGTCATCACACCAGGAGACTCTGAAACTGGACACACCTTTTCCGGGGGAGTTTTCGAGCAAACATCTCTGGTCCCAGTACATCACACTCATACTGTCTGGAGCTCCAAAAGATTTGATATCTCCATTCTCCAATAATATTTCCTAATATGTCCTTTTTTTAACTCAATTTTAATGTAAATGATATCTGTGTGAACAAATAGTTTGTCAGTCTTATTTCTGTAAACTAATTACACACTGAAGAGGCATGACTCACTTGTGTCACTGGAAATAAAGTAATACAGTTGTGGTTAAGGGTTCTTGTCACCTCATAACTATTATTTAATGGAAATGAGTCTTAAGATGACTGACTGTCAACTTTATGCTTACAATGGACGTAGCTTTGCTTTCACTGTAAACTATTTCCCCTCTCTGCTAAACTATTAGTATAAAACTCTGCAATGTACACATCTCGGGCTCGCCCTTTCAATGAATGACTGAGGTGCTGTTTATTTTCCAGTCCGTCTTTGTTTTGTTACTTTAAGCACCATGTCTGTCAGCCATAGTGTAATTATATGGCGACAGAGACACAGGAGGGGGGGAGGCGTTGGAGACAGCCTTCTCTTTCAGCTGCTGTGAGCACCGCACCGCCTGAAGCTGCTCGCCTCTTGAACAGCAGCCAAGAGACTCTTCCACTGCCGTTTAACCCCTTAGATCACCCAAAGAGGTCTTTTTCCCAGCTCACCTGACGCCTTGCTGAAAATTGTTCTTACCCCAGAGGCAGACTTGAAAAGGTCATGGAAAGTGACGGACGTCCTGTTTGTGAAATGTTTTTATGAACTATTACTTATTATCAGTCATGTCATCAAATGTCCATATGTGAAGTCATTAGTCACACATTGCTACTTACAAGTTAAATATAAAAGTGACCGACAGTTAAATGTGCTCAGTCAAGATGTTGTTTAATATATTGCAGTCACTCTCACAACGGCAAATACGAACTATAAGCAAGCATGATAGAATAAAATGTCCTGAATATGTTAGAAACGATTCAAATTCAAACATTATTTCTATGGCAAAAAAAACAACTTCTGTAGTGGCATGTAACTAAGCATTTGGCTATTCTGCGTTCTCCTATATCTATAGGCCTATAAATATTTAAGCACAAATAAAAGGATGTAAACAAAGACTATAAAACTAAAACCAAGGAAAACCCAGATGGAAAAATAGGCCAAGCTGGTTTATATGCTCAAAGACCCAACATAATTATCTAACAGTTTATAAAATGTATACATTTGAGTTTACAACTTAATCTCGCAGCTCTCATAATTTTGATAAAGACAACCTCATGAACAGAGAAATGTTTAGTCACTCCAAGATCCTTTCTGCACTAGTGAAGATAAATATGGCAACAAAATAATGTCCTCCAACGTGGCTTCTTGTTTAGAGTTTTGACCATCAAAAATGGGTACCACTTTACAATAAGAAAGGGTTTATGAAAAGTTTCATGCACCGTCTGTTTTACCTTCACAATAGTCCGATATAAGCATGAAGAATAGTCCACAAGGCACCAGCACAACAAACACGGCAGAGTTTAAGTTATGTTCCCCGGATGAGCTGAGCAGGCTGAGTCCCTGTAGCATCACGGAGCTGCTAGCAGAGACACAGGAAACTAACAACAGCAGTCACTGGAATGACCTGTCACTCAATGTGCCCTAATTTATGCATAACTTTCAGTCTTAATATAACTTAAACAAATTATAAATGGTAGTAACGCATTAATAAATGGTGATTCGTTTTACACTTTACAAGGCTCCCTTTTGGCAGTTATAAATGTTTGTAACTCATAAATAAATGGTCATAAAGAGATGCCAAGAAACATCAAGATGGATGGGGGGAGAATCAGACCCGGTGCCGTGGGAGGGCCAGGCCCTCCTATTTGACATTCCTGCCCTCCCCCAATAAACACGTTTTATATTATTTATAACACTTTAAAAAAAAAAAAAAAAAAATTAAATTATAAATAAACTGTGAACTTTAATGCTACGATGTATGTGATGTCAGATGGGTAATAAATGAAAAACAGGTATGAATTACTATATGACAGTAAAACAAGAATACAGTTTAAAAGGGGAGTGATTTGTAAAATATCCATAAAGAAAAAGTAAATCTGTTTCCAGGTCTGTTCTCAGGTGTTGAGAGATGTATCCATAGATCTCTTAATATTTCATTTCATTTTCATTTCAAACCTTTATTTAGACAGATTAGTCCCTTGAGATCATCGATCTCATTTACAAGGGAGACCTGCATCATTTAGTTCCACATGAAACATAAAAACAACATACAAACAACAGAGGATATCATATTTACATATTCAACATTTACAAATACCCAGAGTGTCAGAAAGCATTTCATTTAGACATGCCTTAAATACATTCAAAGAAATAAAAATGCTCAATTTCAATTTTGCCTGTAGACTGTTCCAAGCAAGTGGAGCTGCGCACATAAAAGCTGTCTTACCTAAGACAGTCCTTACTCTTGGCACATCTAACAAGACTATATCCTGTGATCGCAGACAATAGCTGCTTGCAACTTTCTGCTTTATCAATGAACAGATATAATACGGGAGTTTGCCCAACATAGCTTTATAGATAAAAGTGTACCAGTGACTGAGCCTCCGTACAGTGAGTGATGGTAAACCTGCCTTGGTATACAATGTACAGTGATGAGTAAGTGCTTTACAGTTAGTGACAAATCTCAGAGCACTATGATACGCAGCATCTAGTTTGCTTAGGTAGTTGGCAGGTGCATTCATATACAGCAGATCACCATAGTCCAGCACAGGTAAAAAGGTCACAGTGACTAGCCTTTTCCTGGCCTCAAGCGAGAAACAGGACTTATTCCTGAAAAAGAAACCTAGCCTAACCCTCAGTTTTTTAAGCAGGTTATTGACATGAAGTTTAAAAGAGAGACAGTCATCAAGCAAGATACCAAGGTATTTGTAACAGGCAACAACTTCAAGTTTTGTTCCTTGCGTTGATACAATATCTAAAACAGGCTCTGGTGACTTTTTAGCTTTTGAAAAGAGCATTATCTTGGTTTTATCCACATTTAAAAGAAGCTTTAGTTCAGAGAGCTGAGTCTGAATAATGTTAAAAACAGCCTGTAATTTAACAACCGCCTCCTGAATGGAGGGACCTGCACAATACATCACGGTATCGTCCGCATAAAAATGTAAAGTAGCTTCATCCACATTTTCACCTAAACTGTTGATATATATGGAGAATAAAAGTGGACCTAAAACAGAACCTTGAGGAACACCATTAGCAATGTTTAACCACTCAGAAGACAGCCCATCAAAGTGAACACATTGGGACCTTTCAGAGAGGTAGTTCACAAACCACCCCACTGCATGGCTGGATATGCCAGTACTGAGTAGCCTCTGTTTTAAGACACGATGATCAACGGTGTCAAACGCTTTGGAAAGGTCAATAAACAGAGCTGCACAACTCTGTTTATTATCTAGCATACTAGTAATATCATTTACCACTTTCATTGTTGCAGTGATGGTGCTATGTTTCTTCCTGAAGCCTGACTGATGTTTAGACAGGATATCATTTATACATAAAAACTCCTTTACTTGTTCACTCACAAGTCGTTCGAGCACCTTAGCCAAAACTGACAATTTAGAGATTGGCCTATAGTTATTTAAAATAGTTGCCTCCCCTCCTTTCAGTAGAGGCAGGACATAAGCAGACTTCCATACTTTAGGAATTGTATTTGTGCTGAGGGAGAGGTTAAAAAGAGAAGTAAGAGGTGGAGCAATAAAATCTGCAGCTATCTTTAAAAAGAAAGGTTCTACGTTGTCCGGGCCAGCCGGTTTCTTAGGATCTAACTTGGATAGAGCTTCATGGACAATACCAACAGTTAAAGGAGTAAAACTGAAAGGGTTTTCCAGACCACATTGTTCAGAGTCAAGGACTGGAGCGTTCACAGAAGCAGAAGCACAGTCAGTGACAGAATCAAACAGAGAGCCACAAGAGACAAAATGCTTATTAAAGCAATTTAGCATGGTGGCCCTGTCTGATATAATGCCAGATGCTGTGGTGAGGTACGGAGGTAGCTCATTTGGGATATCACCAGTGGAAATCGATTTTATGGCTTTCCAAAATTTACTAGGATTATTCAGGTTTTCTGTGGTAACTGACAAATAGTACTTTGACTTAGCACTTTTGACATTTGAAGTAAAGCTATTCCTTAGCTGCCTAAAGCGTAGCCATTCTACCTCTGAGCCTGATTTCCTAGCCTTTGCCCAGGCATTGTTTCTCTCATGAAGGAGACTGGACATTTCAGCAGAAAACCAGGGATTGTTTCGTCCCTTCACTCTAAATTTACGCAGAGGTGCATGTTTATCTATAATTTTTATAAAACCAAGATAAAAATAAGACCATGCAGTTTCTACATCAGCACACAGATCGATTTTTCCCCAATCAAAATCAAACAGGTCATGTAAAAAACCCTGCTCCACTAAGTGTTTTTTATCTCTCTTTGTGATGATGCGTGGTTTAACTTTTTGGACCTTAGTGTCCCTAATTGTGGCTACAACACAGTGGTCACTCACATCATTAGCAAATACTCCCACAGATGAGTATTTATATGGAACATTTGTTAAAATTAGATCAATTAAGGAGGATTTATTTGGGGACTTAATATTTGGGCGAGTAGGACTGTCTATAATCTGAGTAATGTTCAAAGAGGTACACAGGTTTTTAAAATCCTCTGACACAGAAGTTAACCAATCCCAATTAAAATCACCAAGCAGCACTATTTCCTTGTAGGAAAGTTGAGATAACAGTTTTGCCAATGAAGATAAGGAGTCCTTGACAGCCGAGGGGGCCCTGTAGCAACCCACCACCATGACCTGTTGACCCTTTGTTACTTCGACATTCACAGCTAAAAATTCTAGTTGTTTACTAACAGATTTGGAAACCATTTTTGTTACACAAAACTTATTTTTGACATAAATGGCAACGCCACCACCTTTTTTAGGACGGTCAGTGCGATATACATTGTAACCATTTATGTAAATGTCAGAGGCCAAGATCGATTTGTCTAGCCACGTTTCTGATAAGACAATGACATCAGCATCAGTTGAACTCGCCCAAATACGGACAAAATCTAATTTAGGTAACAGACTGCGCACATTTAAATGAATTAAACCTAACCCCGATCTAGAACTAAAATCAGCAGGAGTAGCTATTTGACTAAAACTACCAGGTGGACCCGGATTTGGCTGTACATTTCCTGATAGTAACAACAATAAAAATACCAAGCACCTTTTCCTCTTAATCAACACACATACATTTTCAGCTGTTCTAGAGTCACCAGCAAACTTCGCAAAAGTGAGATTAGAGTTCAAAAAACAATTCTGAAGGACCATTGTGGCAGGCATGTGAGAAAGACAGACATTTGACGAAATGAATGTCCGCGACAGTGCAACTAGCAATTGTTTGTGCAACCCATCCGAACCTGTACAGGGGATGTCCACTGCGGGCGGCAGAACGGACCCGCATCCAGCAGAATTGTCAGGATGACTAGCGAACTTCTCCTTGTCCAGCACAGTCAAAAAAAGGCACAGCAGAAACACGACATTTGCCATTTTCCCAGTCCAGCTCAACAGCATCCACGATGTTCCCGAAGCAAAACCACGTCAGGACAGCAGCAAGGAAATAGGCAATCAGCAGTGTGGCAACACTCCGGTTTCTCCGCGGTATCTCCAGACCAGGCCTCCCCCGCACAGTAGCACCCAACAGGTGGGAGTAGGCCTCTAACAGCAGGTGGATAGCGGCCTTCAGCCGTGGGAACCACCACCAGCAGAAGCAGAAATGGGTGGACGGCAGGCCCTCAAACCGCGGCAGATCCTCCACAGATCAATGGCGTTAAAGATGGAACATAGATGGACATAGATGGAGCCTAAGCCGGAGAGCTAGATCTATGCTAACAGATGCCAGATGCTAACAGGTAGTGGGAGCCTGTAAAAATTGCGACTGCCTCACGCGGTTGTTTTTACGGAGTTAAACAGACCAAGCATGATGAGCAGTAACAAGGGAGAAATAATCCACATCGTCCCACATCACTGAGATCCTTCGTCAGAAAGGAGCACCGGGGAAACAAGGAAGAACCTGGATGAAATAAGAGAGATGTGAAACACTGACAGGGCTGCCAACACTCACGCATTGCTCTCAAAGTGCACCAGATTCACGCTTTTAACTTCAATATTAAAAGAAAAATCTTGTCCGCCCCCCACAAAAATAGCAATTTACACCTGCTTACACCTATATATCGTGAGCTGATTATCGAGGCTTCATTGTAACAATCGCGGGTGTACTGTGTATGTGTTATGCCCCTAATATGGGGAAAATATAAGACAAAGGAAACAGAGACGATGTTAGCTTGCTTCAAGTCTTATGTATTATGCCCGCCAACAACATGGTACACATAGCACAATGTATAATACAGAACATGGATTCTTGATATAAAACAACCACTAACAATGCGCGTACTGCAAACATACATCCAATTTAACACACAAGATGTCACTTTTTAAATGCACAGTACAAACATACATATCCAAATTAACACCCAAACTCCCCTTCTTGGAGCTAAACTACACTATCATAGCTAGCTGCGCTAGCATAGCTAACGGCGCTCGCAAAGCTAGCATACACAGCTACAACAATTACAGAACCTAGAGAAACCCTCCAAAAATACCTCTAACAACTATCACTATTCACATTAATATTATACACAGTCAGTCTACATATATAACGTTTCTCACGGATGAACTCACCTAATATGGGGAAAATATAAGACAAAGGAAACAGAGACGATGTTAGCTTGCTTCAAGTCTTATGTATTATGCACCCGCGGCAAGCAACACGCGCCCTCTGCTGGACAGACCCGGAAGGTCATCAACCATGACATATATCTATTACACACTCCCCTTCTAATCCACAATATTATGCCTACATGTCAGCAACATCTATAACATTTATTAAACACATACCACGCTCACTGTTCAGTCTGGCAAAAGTGCACACACTCAATTTACACATTTAAGCCCTTGGCTTAGTAGAAAGTCCATCATTGTATGACAAACATATGTTCACAAGCTCTCCGTTTGTTTTTGTTTTTTACAGTCCCTGAATGTATGTTGTGTGTGTGAGTGCTCTACTTCTTGTTGCATATGTGGCCAGAAGAAACGGTCTCGAATATGCATTATTTCAGGCTAAACATGTTTAGTACATTTACCTATAAAGTGCAATGTTACAGTCTGGAACTCTTTTCATACATTTGTTTTTGACCTCATTTGTCACACATAGTTTCAACATAGTCCGTTGCTACCTTGTTAACAGTTCTGCCTGTGCAGCATGTCCAAGTGAACTACACTCCTTTAAAACAGGTGAGTGAGATATGATTGACTGTAACAGTGTCATGTAATGATATATTGTGTGAAAACACAGCCCATAAATGTATCTCATGTCAACAATCACTTTGAATGTGACCTCTGCCGTCCATTTTCCTTTTTATGTGTTCTTTGAGTGTAATGTATGTGCATTTACTCAGTTCAATGGTGTGCAATGTCACTACCCTCATATCCATAGTACTGCTGAAAGTGGTATGGCGGTACAGTGTGTGTCCATGGCACCTTTAAGTTTGTATGCAGAGGTGGTGCTTTTATGTTGTAGCAGGCTGGTGAGCCAAGCCTATCATATGTGAAGACCTTTGGTCGTCTGCATTGTCGTCGATGCCCTTGAAGCTCCTTACTACTGGGGTCACTTTGAGCAGGTGATGGGACAGCATTCTCCACAGGTAGATCCTCAACGTAGCTGTCATTCTCCACAGGTAGATCCTCAACGCAGCTGTTTTCAACGTAGCTGTCATTCTCCACAGGTAGATCCTCAACATAGCTGTCCTCAACGTAGCTGTCCTCCCCCTCCGGCAAGTACCCAACTTCGTGTGCCATTTCTTGTTCTTTCTCTGGCTCAGCTGACAGGTTTTCCTCAGAGTGTATGCATTCAAGCTCCACAGGTGTACTAGTGCACGCAGGATTCACTGTCTCAGGTGGGCATGGATTTGATTGCTGCTTAAGTGGTGCTAGATAATACTCATCATCCTCTTCCTCCTCCCCTGTTTGCTCCGCTTCCTCATTTCTCTCCACACTCTTTCTCTTTGCACGTGGCTGTACTTGAGTTTCCAGCGGCAGGTTGTCACATGGGAGGAGAAGATTACGATGTAAAACCCTTGATCTCCCTGTCCCTCTCTCAGGTCTGAGTTCATAAACAGGGATATCTTGACTCACTTGACGCACAACTGTGTGAATAGCATCTTCCCAGTGATTTCTCAGTTTGCCAGGACCACCGCAAGGTGTCATGTTCCTGATTAATACACGATCACCAGGCTGTAATACTGAGCTTCTCACCTTACTGCCATAATGTGTCTTGCTTCTCATAGCAGCTTTGTGAGCATTTTCTCTTGTGATCTCGTATGCCTCCTCCATGCCCTGCCTCCACTTTTCCATGTAACGATGATGATTACTGTCCTCTTGCTCCACGGTCAAGTCGAACAGCATATCAACTGGCAACCGTGGAGAGCGTCCGTACAACAGGTTGAAGGGTGAGAAACCTGTTACATCACTACGAGTACAGTTGTAGGAGTAAATCAGTTTATTTAGTGAGTCTTTCCAGTTAGTCTTTTGTCTCTCTGTGAGGGTCTTTAACATCTGGAGTAATGTTCGGTTAAACCGCTCGACCTGTCCGTTTCCTTGTGGGTGGTAGGGAGTGGTTCTCGACCCAGCAACTCCACAGTACTTTTTCAATTGTGTGAACAATTGGTTTTCAAATTCACCACCCTGATCATGGTGTATTCTTGTCGGAAAGCCGAATCTCAGCACATAGTCGTTAAAGATTTTTTCTGCAACTGTTTTTCCTGATTTGGAAGTCGTGGCGTAGGCCTGGGCAAAACGTGTAAAGTGGTCAACAATTACAAGAATATATTCATAACCACCCTTACATTTGTCAAGGTGCAAGAAATCAATTGAGACAAGCTCAAACGGTTGAGTGGTGACAATGTTCGTCAGTGGCGCTCTTGTCTGACGGCTTGGTTTCTTGTGCTTGAGGCACACACATCTCCTCATGACATAATCTTCGATTTCTCGTTGCATGTAGGGCCAGTAAAACCGGTCCCGTACCAAAGATGTAGTCCTGTCTGCACCTTGATGGCCCATTTCATCATGGAGCTCCTTTAATACTGTACTTTTGTGCTTTTCTGGAAGCACAAGCTGTGTTCTGTTTGAAGTTTTCCTGTACAACACTCCACTCTCATTCATCTCCAACTTGTCCCACTCTCTTAGCAGACATAAGATTTGTGAACTGAGTTGTTTGAGTTCTGAGCCTGATGGCTTCTTTTCTGCCAGCTTGTACTGAATCACTGCTCCAACATTGGGATCATTTCTTTGGTCATGTTTGATCTGTCCTATTGTCAATGGAATGATGGATGCATCTACAGTTAATGCTGCACAACTTAATGAGACACCCATGGACCATGACACACTGGATTCATCCTGGTTCTCCACTGCTTGTGTAGCTGCTCCAATCACATCATATGACATTTCCTCTGTACACTCATCCATGAATACTTCCACGTCCAAAGGCATTCTGGACAGACTGTCAGCATCAATGTTTTCCTTACCAGGACGGTATTTAATTATGAAATGGAAGTCTGCCAGTTCTGCTACCCATCGACAACCTGTTGCATTCAGTTTGGCAGTGGACAGTACATATGTAAGTGGGTTATTGTCACTGTAGACGGTGAAGAATGGTGCATAGTATAGGTAATCACGGAATTTTTCTGTGATTGCCCATTTGAGGGCAAGAAACTCTAATTTGCCTGAGTGTAGATTGTAATTTTTCTCTGCTGTTGTTAAAGTACGTGAACCATAAGCAATCACACGAAGCTTTCCATTTTGCTTTTGGTACAATACTGCCCCCAATCCCTGGTTGGAAGCATCGGTATGGAGGACAAATGGCTGTGAAAACTCTGGGAAACCTAGAACAGGAGGCTGCGAGAGACAGTCTATCAACTGTTCCAATATTAACTGATGCATGTCAGTCCATTTGATGGGTGTGTTGGATGAAACTCCTCTACTGTTTCTTTTTGTTTTCGTTTTTTTCAGCATTTCAGTTTCTGTAGGTGCTTTAAGCAGGTCATACAAGGGACAGGCAATACGTGAAAAATCTTTGATATACTGCCTGTAATAACTTAATAGTCCCATTATTGCTCTTAACTCACCGATAGTTCCTGGGTGTTTGTTTTTCAGGGCCGTTACTGCAGCAGTATCGGCAGGGTCCACTCTATTTCCCTCAGCAGACACAATTCTTCCAAGGTAACGTACTTGTGTTTTAAACAGGTCACACTTTCTGGGCTTTAGTTTTATCCCATACTCCCTCAGCCGTTGCAGCACCCTTCTGACAGCATTGATATGATCCTCAAATGTCCTGCTAAACACAAGAACATCATCAAGATATGGCACACATATTTCATCCCTTAAGCCCTCCAAGCACTCTTCCATGCAGCGCTGGAATGCTGCAGGGGCATTCATGAGTCCAAACGGGATTCGTACCCACTCATAAAGGCCCCAGGGGGTCACAAAGGCTGTTAGGTGTCTACTGTCTTTGGCCATGAAACCCTGGTGGTATGCCTTACCCTGGTCCAGCAGTGAAAAGAGTGTGTTTCCTCCCAGGTTATCCATAATGTCCTGTACTCTGGGGATGGGATGGCGATCTGAGTGGGTTTTCCTGTTGAGCTCCCTGTAGTCAATACATAAACGTAGAGTTCCGTCCTTTTTTCTTACGCAGACGATTGGAGAGGAGTAGGAAGACATGGACTTTTCAACCCACCCTTGTGCTATCAAGTCCAGTAAGTAATCTTTCATCTCCTTGTATAAGGGTTTTGGAACAGAGCGGTAGGCTCTTGACACTGGCTCAGCATCTTGTAGTGAAATCTTCATTTGCAAGTTTTCCACACAGCCTATGTCGTCATCAGACTTGGAAAATGAGTCTGATTCTTCTCTTAGCATCTGACTGACTATTTGTCTCTGGTGTTCATCAAGGTGAGTCAAATCCACAGGAGGATCCCACTGCTCATGCACAGGGGGGCTTTCACTGGAGATCTGGGCGTTGACATGGTGGATTGATGCAGCAGGTTTTTGGTCTGTTTTAAATATGTTTGCAGGATATACTGATCTGACTGACTGTACAGTTCCAATAATAGTTCTTGCTGCCATCGTAATGTCATGATTTGTTGTGTTTTGCACACTAACAATAATTCTTGGGACTGTATCTGCCTTCACGGACACAAGAGTATCACAAAACTCTAATCCTTCAGGCCATTGTGGGTTCTCATTTGGCTCAAAAAACAGAGTTTTATCCTCTTTGAAAAATGGAGCCTGTACTCGACACTCGAGTTGAATGGAGTTACGTTTAGGCACACTAACTCTCTCATTTGCTGTTCTTACGTTATAGTCACATGTCTGTCCTACACTCACAGCATTAATAAAGGCTTTTGCTTTGTTTTTTCGAAGATGAGGAAAGGCAATTTTTACTGCCTGTACAAGCTTCTCTTTATCCCCATGTCTTTTCTGGCCTGGCTGACTGGCTATCACAAGGTGCTCAATGACATTAAAGCCAATAATGGGACACTGCTGTTGGTTACCTTTTAGCACTAGCATGGGTATTAGCAACTCGGTATCACTTGCAGTAAGTTTAAAGGACACTTCAAGCCAACCAACATATGGCATTTCTGTACCATTGGCCGCTTCAATTTGTAAAGAGTCTATAGGGTCAATTAGCTCTGCTACATCTCTTAGCGGTACATCAGTTAGATGGCTTTCTTTCCATACCTCATCTATAGCACAAATTTGTGAGCCTGTATCCCAGAGGGCCTGAGTTTTCTGTTCGTGTAGGAAACACCTGATGAGGCACTTGTTCCCTACTAACTCTCTCACAGTAGCTGTTTTTTCTTTTGCAATATTTTGTTTGTGCTTGGATTTGTCATGTGACTGTGTCGCTTTCTTAATACCTGAACATGTGTATGTCTTACAATGCCTTTTGTGTGCAGGCCAATGGTTCTCCTGACATTCTTTAGAACAATACAGTTTAATTTTGCAAGTTGAACAGTATTGTAGTTCCCTACTCTTTTTCTCTTCATTGCAATTTGCACAAGATTGGGACTTATCTGTGTGGCCGGTTGCTGCATGTCCCATGGGAGCAACCCCTCTTAGTTTAAAGGGCTCCGCCTAGTGGGTCCCTCTACCCTCTGTGCCTTACAACCTGCTCTGAAATGTTCACTGCTTCCACACCTAAAGCAATGCTGACAGTACTCTTCGCCTGCATGAGTACAGGAAACACACCTAGGTCGGGGGCGTGGTGCTGGGTAGTATCGCTGCGGTGCATACCCTTGTTGAAACTGAGCCGTTTCTCTTACTCGTGCCGGGTGGAATGCCGGTCGGTACTCCTGCACTGCTGCTGGTGGCTGCTGGTGGTACACGCTGTTGGCATTGAATTCAGCCCTATAGGGAGAGGGTTGTTGGGGTGAAAACACAGGATAAGGGGTGGAAATATTAGCTGGTTCTCTGCTTGGTGAGGGATGCTGTGGGGGTGCAGATGTGGCCGTTTGGATCGTTTCTCTGATTTGGGAGACCTCAGCTCTCAGGGCTTGCAACAGCACCATGTCAGAGCGCATTCCTTTGATTTCTGACAGCAGATCAGTGGGCAGAGTAACTGTGTTTTGCTGGCTGGTGCTTTTCATTTCCACCGGAACTTCAGTGGACTTGACTGTATTCACATTTGTTACTCGTGATGGGGCAGCAAGTTTCTTTTTATCCTGTCTCTCTTTTTCATTGGTGTACGCAATGTTCACTTTCTCCAGCAGCAGCTCATCCGAAGTACTTATCTGCATGAGGAGAGGCTGCAGGTCACTTTTAATATTGTCATTCTGTAGACCAGTCAGGACAGTATGCATGAAGAGACTCTGGACTAGTGCTGGGTCATATTTTAGGTTTGACTCGGCTTCTTGAGAAGCAAACAGGATTTTCTGTCTCATGTCCATAGTTCTAATCAGGAAGTTTTGAGGCGTTTCTTTACTACTCTGAACCTCAGAGGTGAGTTGTTTGTATAACTCTGTGGCACCTTTCTCCTGGTAATGAGACCTGAGAATTCGGCGAAGGGCAGGCAGTGTAAGGTTTTCCTTCCCTTCAAGGTAACTCCGTAACTGCAGGCCTGGTGTGATGGCACGGATTACTGCATCAATGATCTCTGACTCTGGGTAGCCCTTACTAAAGCCATTTTCAATTTGTCTGGCCAGACTAGAAAATGTGAGCCTATCATTTTGTCCTGGCTCGCCTATTTGGCCTGCGATCTTAAGATCTTTGCGCCACATAGAACTACTGGGGAGTACTTGGGCCAGATTTCTTCCTGGGGGGCTGAACCCGGCAGGGTGGTTCATGCTTGTGTTCATTAGGTCATGCATTGCATTTTCTTTTTCTTGTAATGACAACCTTAGTGCCTCTACCTCCTTCTGGAGATCTTCCCTTTTGACACTGTCATGTACATTTGTTGTAATTTTGGCTTTGTCTATGATATCCTGCACATTAAGAAGTTCGGACATGCCTTCATCCTCTAGCTCGGCCATTTCTTCACGTTCATTATGCTCTGTGACATGAGAAATTAATTGACTGCGAGATTTACCAGTCACATGCACATTATCCGGTCCTGAAATCTCCAGTTCATTGCACACTTTAATCAGTTGTTCTACAGTCAGTGTATACAATGCACCTGTAATGTCCAGCTGCAGCTTCTCCAATTCAGCCTCCATTGTATCAGAGAAGTGGGCAGAAATAGCAAATGAGGGTTTATCTTACTTAATTAGGTTTTTTTGCTGCTCCCTAGTGGTGACTTTTCACACTTCAGGATGCAGGTTACCAACGTTGTCTGAAAACGACCTCGACTGCCTTTCCAAGCTCCTTTCTCCGATGACTGGGTTGTTTAAGGGGATGATTGATCAGAGGATTCCACTAACAACTCAGGGATGGTCCTCAAATCAAATCTCCCAGCAGCGCCTCCAAATGTTATGCCCCTAATATGGGGAAAATATAAGACAAAGGAAACAGAGACGATGTTAGCTTGCTTCAAGTCTTATGTATTATGCCCGCCAACAACATGGTACACATAGCACAATGTATAATACAGAACATGGATTCTTGATATAAAACAACCACTAACAATGCGCGTACTGCAAACATACATCCAATTTAACACACAAGATGTCACTTTTTAAATGCACAGTACAAACATACATATCCAAATTAACACCCAAACTCCCCTTCTTGGAGCTAAACTACACTATCATAGCTAGCTGCGCTAGCATAGCTAACGGCGCTCGCAAAGCTAGCATACACAGCTACAACAATTACAGAACCTAGAGAAACCCTCCAAAAATACCTCTAACAACTATCACTATTCACATTAATATTATACACAGTCAGTCTACATATATAACGTTTCTCACGGATGAACTCACCTAATATGGGGAAAATATAAGACAAAGGAAACAGAGACGATGTTAGCTTGCTTCAAGTCTTATGTATTATGCACCCGCGGCAAGCAACACGCGCCCTCTGCTGGACAGACCCGGAAGGTCATCAACCATGACATATATCTATTACATATGTGGTGTGGAGAGTGTTGCAGTAGAAAATTCCACTGTAGCGCCCGGTACCTTGATGGGAAACCCTACATGTTTGAGGACCCTCTATGAAACGTCAAGCTACCCCACAGCACCCCAAAAGAAAATCTCTGGCGCCGCCACTGGCCGCGCCACATGACGGTCTTGTGTGCCCTCCCATGAAAAACATATGCCCTCTCTGTATAGATTTGTTCTGGCGCCGGGTCTGGGGAGAATCATCCCAATGAATAACCTAATTATAAACCCTTTATGAATCCTTTATAAGGGTAGTCTTATTGTAAAGTGGTACCCAAAAATGTGACAATGCATGAGTTAAAGTTTTTCTCTTGATGAACAGGAACACAGCTGGGATCACCTTGACGCTCTAATTGGTGGAAGGATCTAGCAAATACCATTTTGACACTGAAGCCATTTTTTGATTGTTTTAATTTACTTGAAACTTTACTATTTCTCTCTGGGAAGGTGAGATCTTTTAAGAAAGCCATTTTCAGCTTTTATGTGCTTTTATTTCTAAGTGTACACCTCTTCTCTGATTAGTTTTATATGTGTTTAATCTTCATTAATGCTGAATGGTGTGTCTTATATTCAGTAAACATGCTTCAGGAGTGATTCGGATGTTATAGAACTAACAGAAACGTTTTTCTCTCTGGGTTTTGGAGTGACAAGACACTTTTGTGTTCCCGACATACTTGGGAAATGAATGCAGTTTGAGTTTTAAAAACAGTGAAAATGTATACACATATGGTAGTTGAATAGTGGTCAGTGTAAATATAATTCCTGGTTATGCTGGCACTCAGCCACACCACCAAGACAATAGCTCGAGCACATTTCCACAGACACAGAGGATGTTTGACTGTTTTCATAGACATTTTTTATTCATTTTTACAAATCCATAACAAAGAACAATTCTGCCCGAGACCACACAATCAAACCAACTCCTCTTCTGTTTCCAATTTGTTATTGTTAGCAGATTAGAAGATGCCTTTATAAAACTTGCATTTACTCAAAATACCACCAGAAAAGATAATCACAACCGAACCAATGTACTGTATGACTTTTCTTCATCAGGAGGTCTGAATGTTTTCCATATTGTGGGACTCTAAATGGATGCAGGAAATGCTGTCACTCCACTTTGCTTTCCAAACTTCCAGAATGAGGTTTTGGCTCGAACAGATGATATTGCGGTAGATTCCTGCGCGGTACCGACCCGGCTCAGGTTTCCTGTCTCTGGGAGAGAGACTCCTGGAGTCTCCGCCCGCTCTTGATTCAGATGAACACAATATTTCCCCCCTTGCTATTCAGCTCATTTCAGATATTGTGGAAATGTGTTTGCTTGACTTGAGGACTTGGTCTTGAGATTTCCTTCAGGAAACTGACCCAAAGGCATAATATAATAGCCCAAGACAATTTTTCTCCACTGGAAACCATCATATTTTCTCAACTTAGTAGCAACACGCACATAATCTAAAAATTCAACAATGAGTAAGCTGAAAGTAGAGGAACTGAACAAAGAGACAGCATGAACATAGTGAAACATAGAAGAACTAGAAACCATGCAGACACAGCATGTTTCATACAGACTGCTGGGGATATTATTTTATAAAATGTCAGCCTGCACTGCATTGGGCCTTTCAGAGGTGTTGGAAAACATTGAAACGGTGTTTAACACGGACATGGATCAGTGTTAAAAACAATCTTTGGCTACAACCTATTGAACCTGACAACAGTATACGTTTTTGAACTTGTCTCTGTTCATCAACTGCAGCTCCCACCCACACAACGGGATAATATACCGTTAAACTAGCCATGCAAGCCACTCTGTGAGGTTGCACAACATGTTCTTGTTAAGCAGGTATTTTGTCTACTTTCATTGGTACTTAGTGTAGGTGTATTAGCATGCTAACATTTGCTAAGTGTAACTTAAGACAAAGAACAGTGGAGCTGGATGGCAGTGTCAATGGTTTTGCAGGAATTAAGTCATAAACTAGCATTGGACTAATATAACATTTGACTTGACGAGTGAATTAAATGATAGGTCAGGATTCATCGTAAAAACGACATGAAAAGTTGTTGAAACTCTTGAATCCACAATGTGAAGCTGCTGGTGGTAGATAAACAATTGGGAGTCATTAGGATTCATCATAGGTCCAACAGGAGTGTCAACGCATCCAATGCTTGTATAAATATTTCAGTCTGGTTTAAAGTGGTGACAGTCATTGCGGTGGTGTGGAATGTATAAAGGTGTTGGCACTATAAAACATGTTGTTTTCCCTTCAGCTTGCAGAAAACACCTAAATTAACATCAATTAGGTTTAAGTTGTTCCAGAGCTTGCGTGCCTGTTTTTAACATTTGATTATTCTCTGCATTTCATTGATTAATTACATTTTCAAAATGTTTTTCTTCTTCTAACTGTCCTCACAGTTATCCATTTACTTATTCAAAATGTTTTAAAAGTCCTTCATTACAAATTGGAAAAGTAATGGATCAACTCTGAAACTTTTAATCTTTTCATAAACTCTTACGACTCTGCATGTTCCCTAGCAACTATGGCACCATCATTCTTTTGTGACCAAAACTAAGCTTTACTTTCAACATAACAACGTGCAGGTCTACATCAGACAAGAAATCTATTGGAGACATTAAACGTGACTCTTTCATGTCTTTCCCTTTCTTCTTCTTTCCCTCTTTGAAATACACTGACATTATTCCTCATATCAAAGCGTTTTATTGAACCATGGAGGCTAGCTGAAGCCACAAAGCCTTATTGTCTGACCTCCTCTTGAACCATTCAAACGTGTACAGCCATTTTTCATCTCTCACCCTTTGTCTCAAGGTCTTACTTTCAGGGAACTGACTTTCATATGGACAATAGAGGATAAAACGCCTTGTTTTCCTGCAGCAGTAACCAGATAGTCTTTCAAAAGGAGAGTTTGAGTGTTGAACAAGAGACGCAGCAAGTGTAGCGCCAGATCAAATCAAAGTCTGCACGCTTGTGTTCAAGCCTGCGCTGGTGAAGTGTATTAATGGGGATTCTCTCAGGTTTTTGTATAAAGCTGTCAATCAGACTGAGGTGGAGGTGAGAAAGTTATATTTCGAATTGTCAGAGTGCTGGTGTTGCAGGTAGCCTACTAGCCTGAGCCCTGAAGGCAACATTAGCTCCACTCCTGATGTTCTTGAGATTGTCGTAGGAGTTTTCAACACATGCCCTACAGTGCTACAGTTGGCCTCTGCTGCTGCAATCATTTATGTTTTTGTTATTTTTCGTCCGGAATATCAAGATTACTACAAAACCTAAAAAGTGCTAATGGTCTTACAGACAGGAACAGAGTACACCGCAGAAATGTTGCACCTTAAAGGGGACATATTGTGCTCCTTTTCAGTTTCTTACTTGTGTTTTGGGTTTCTACTAGAGCATGTTTCCATTATTTATTTTTCAAAAACTTTTATCTAAGACTCAAAAACCTGTATTCACCCTCAGTCTAGAGATCAGGGGTGTCCAAACTTTTTTCACGAGGGCCACATACAGAAAAATATACGAAGAGCTGGGCCACTGAGGTGAGGTGAGGTATATTGCCTGATATAAGTCAGCAAAAATAAATCAAATGTAGGTAAATTATGCTTAATACTTGAATATGCTTTAAGAAAAACAACAACAGCTCTCCATAGGGTTTCATTTATTTTGTTAGCAGCTCAAAAGAGAAGCCTCAGATTTCTTATCATAAGAGGAAATAGGAAGGGTTTATTTCAAGCGTGTTATGAAAATAAGTTATTGGGCTTTTTTCTTATCAACTTAGATTTGATAGAAAAATATTTCAACTTTAACTGGCTGAATTTGTTTGAGAAGTGGGCTTCTTAAACCATGAATATTGTAAAATATCTGTTTTCATCTATATTTAAGAAGTACAATACAAGACAAACAAAAGTTTCATCTGTGGGCCTTACTGCATTATACTTTTTGAATTTGCTGAGGGCCGTAGTTTGGACACCCCTACTTTAGATGGTTAAGTGTCTGTCTCCTAAAAACCCCATCCAGAAAAATGCCAAGCCTGCTTTAATTGGATTTTGAGAAAAATATGGGGCACCTTTGCAAAGGTAGTTCTCAAGCCATGGTTAGAGATACTCAGATGGGGCTGGTATACTCTAATGAGCATGCATGTGACATAGGAAGGGGAGACAAATCTGAGGCATCCAAGGAAGTAACCTCCCCTTCCAGATACAATCTTCAAAGGAAGTACTCCACATATGATAGTATATACATGCTAGTTTTCCTCTATACAAACAAAAACAGTGTGGGACTAACACAGGAGATGCATTCAGAAAGAAGACAGACAGACAGACAGACAGACAGACAGACAGACAGACGGACAGACAGACAGACAGACAGACAGACAGACAGTGATGGACAGTGAGAGGGACAGGCAGTTAGACTGTCTGGCTCCAAAGGATGCCTGGACACACACAGTGAGACTTAGTACAGTCTTTTCTTTCTCTTCAGTAACACCATCCTCCTCTGAGAGTGCTGTGGAGTACATTATAGTCTTCATCTCTAAGTGTTTTGTGTGGTGCTTACATTTATGAATGGACTTTGTGCACCAGGGTTTCTATGGGTTTTTGCTGCCATCTCTTGGCACAAATGTAACAAGTCAGATAATGTGTTCGGTTTTAAATCGCCACTGAAGAAGGAATAAGGAATGTTGAGACATTTTGTGTCCTTGCTGCCTTGTATGTATAAACAAGATAAATATAAACAAGAAAGCTACATATCTCTACATTTGCAAACTTTGAATTATGACATTTTTTTGCATGAAAAATTACAAACTACTGTGAGAGTAGTTGCAAGTTATTTTTCTTTGTAAAGTTACTGGAAACGTAACTTGTCAAATGAATGTAGTGGAGTAAGAAATACATTATGAACGTCCAGTTGTGGGAAAAATGTGATGAAAACACCAAAGTATCTAGTACATGTACATCAAATGTGTAATTAAATGCAATAATTGCATACATTTTCACTTCTAGTTAAACAGCCTCAAACATGAGTCTACAAGGGGTCCATGACCCAAAGTGTATCCTCAGAGTTACTGCACGGGGGGTGCAATTTTCACTTTTTTTGTCTTCTTAAAAAGATACATTCAATTTACACAACCTTTATCATGATCTAACTGTTACCCATGAATCCTGCTGCCATCACGTGTGCTAAATTACACGTGATGTTAAATCCCTCTAGATCAGGAAACTGTGTTGTATACACCATAACATGTTGTGTAGGCATGTCAAGCTGCCTGGCACGATAGTGCATGCAAACAAATGTTTTAAACATACAGTAGGGTACCTCCTCTGTCTCTCCTTCCGGTAAGAGGTCCGGCCTGAAAAACATTGAAGACCCCTAGTCTTTTAACAGTTGTGTAAAGGTTGGTTAAACCAATCACATCAGGTATTGTAGTGAAAGAATGTTACACTATATTTGAGTTTGTGTGAAATGTCCTTAAGGTGGTCCAACTTTATTCTCATCATGATAACATGATTTATTTCCATCATCTCTAGTATTCGTGTTAGATGTCTTTATCTAAAAAGGACCAAATATCATTTCACATAAAAGGTAGAATACATTGAGATGAGAGATGTATCTAATTTCCAAGTTGTTCATAATACAGGGCGTTCAAATCATTTCCAAACAGCGTTAGCAGATCACACACTGTACATCTCTTTGTTTATGCCCCTACATTATGATCAGCTGCAGACATTTTTAAAGGCTCATGGAATTTGATAACAACTCCAGCAACGAAAGTGTTCCTCTGGCTCATCGTGTTCAAGTGCAGCAATACAATGGTAGCCCAGGGACATTATTTGCATATTGTCAAGGGGTGTGTGAATAGGTCTTAGGAGAATGAGAAATTATATCAGCCAAAGAAAAGCAATGGTCTGTGACCAAATGCTCGATCTTCTATGCATATGTTATCTGAGATTGAGGGGTTTTGTTGTCATATAAATGCAAATGGGAAGCTGGTATGCAGGGATATAATGTGCAATTATGGTTCGAATAGGATTTTTATTCTATCTAATCCACTTTAGTGTTCTGTTAAGTATGATGTGCAGTGGACAGTATCGTACAAACCCCACATAGTATATGATTTTAATCAGTGATAGTGAGCTCATCATGGTGGTTCATCTCCTTCAGAAAAAAAAACACATTAAAGATTAAGATGACCAGGATTGATAAAGTCTGTGATGATGGTTTAAGATGATAGATTTAATTGTGTTCTGCTCTGAGATGCAGGGAATGATATACCTGAGAAGTGCACACGCTTGTAATGAATCAATGTTGCCACTCGGTGGTGCAATACACTTCCTTTTTGAAAAAGACATTCCTGTAAAAATGACACAGTCAGCTGAATGCAGGAAATCGGAGGTTGTATTTTCTAAATAATCAGCTGTGTGGTCACTTGATAAACACCTTAGTATGAACAACACCTGTGGTATTTTTGTTTTACTTTTTAGGGCATGATTACCAACAGAGTCAAAGCGGAAAACCTATTTTAATCATTTGAATTATTGTTATTTTTGGCTAAATAAATTGTTATTTTGAGGGCCTTAAAAGTCATCAAAAATTGATAAGACTTGTGAGGTCTGGTAAATAATTTGGTATGATGGGGGTCGCATTCTTGGGGCTTTGGCAAAAAGCTCTATAGCAGCCCCTACAAAGTGGCCAAAAGGCACCCCCTCGCTTTTTTCCCCCTAGAAAGTAAAACATATGAAGCATGTTCAGACACACAAAAAAGCCTTTTGGAGGCATATCGTAAACCCATCTGGTGAAAAATAAAAGGAGTGCTTCTAAATCTGACAGAGCTGCTGTTAAGGCTTTCATATGTGGAAGCCTTATAACTTTGGCAGGATGTTCATGATAGTTAGTCTCCTCTAAGGCCCCAGCACTGACAGTCTCATCAACTCTCAAATGACAACTAAACTGACTATAATGAGACAAAACAAACAGGCACAACTGACAAGAGATTTAATCCGATGTAAAATAATAATATAATATAATATCATACTGACTAAGGTATTCAGTCCTTTGGCTTGGACACAGAATGACTCTTTAATTAATCAGCTTTTAGATGTATCCTCCTTGGATATCATTTGGAAAGGCACAACCCTGTTGTCGGTCAATGCATATTGAATTAGTAGTTCTGCTTCTTGACTATCTCTTTGGAGGGTATTAAGGAAAAGTGTCACCTCAAATAACATGGCTGACTACTTGTCATCCCTGTCACTAACACTTGAGGATTATGGTGGCTATTTTTAATCTTTGGTGAAGGCAAGTGATGATGGACAGATGTGAACTCAAGTGTAATGCAACAGTATGTATTCACTGCTGTTAAAGAGGCTTGAGTGTGTTTATTTTCCTGCTAAAGATGCTAACATGATGAAAAGTGACAGACACAAAACTTCCATAGTTTGTCCATGTGCATAAACAGAATCATCGGTTCACATGCTGTTGAGTCATTGATGAAAGGTTTAATTCTGTAAACAGAACAGATTACACACTTTCAGCAGATGATGATAATAATAGAAAAGGTATGTCTGTTAGTACTCCAATAGAGCATGTGTTGTTAAATGATACCAAATGACCGTCTGGTGCCATGTGGCACAATGCGCTATGCGACTTGCCTTTGCACACCATCTCTAACTGAATGACCTCAACTCAATATCCTGTCTGCTATCAATGAGATTATGCAGGCATGCTAACAACAGGAAATTTGCTCTCACAGGGATTGACCAGCAGCCATTTATAGCAACTCATGACTCAAAGGTAAGTCATGACAGAGTTGCCTCAGTCCGCACTGTAAGACAAACTTGTGTTTTATAACTCATTGACAGGAACACCAAGTTATCTCTAGGGTTATCATTTCACACCATGAGTCACAGCACGAGTGGAGATAAACTGGCAGCAGGTTTTGGTCACGATGAGCATATATATGGGACGAGGGCAAAGCTACCACTGTGCTGTGAGTCATTTGTTTTTGTTTGATAGACTCGTGTGTGTGTGTGTGTGTGTGTGTGTGTGTGTGTGTGTGTGTGTGTGTGTTTGTGTGTGTGTGTGTGTGTGTATGTGTGTGTGTGTGTGTGTGTGTGTGTGTGTGTGTGTGTGTGTGTGTGTGTGTGTGTGTGTGTGTGTGTGTGTGTGTGTGTGTGTGTGTGTGTGTGTGTGTGTGTGTGTGTGTGTGCATGTGTGGGTGGGTGGGAGAAGCAGCATCAGCAGAGTCACACAGTGTTTATGAGACACGCACACATGGCTCTGCTCTACCAGGCTGTTACTTCACACACTTACACTCATGCTGACTCAATGTGGGTTGCAGAAATCGCTAGGGTCCCCCCTCACTACCCATGTAATCCTGCTACTGTGAAAGAGTCAGGGTTGTTTCAAACAGAAAGAAGACTATGGTCTTTTTTTTCTCTTCTTTTAAGTAAGTTGTGGAGAGTCTAAAATTGGAAGGTAACACAAAACAAGTTGCTCACCACCAAAATTCTAAAACACAGACTGAGCACCCATTCTACATTTGACTGAAAAAAGGCCTTTCAGAACTGCCACTCTTTTACAACTCTCAGTTTGTTTTTCATTCAAGTTTAACATCACGAGAACAGCTTTATATTTTTCATTTGTCAATTTTGTATCAGTTGAGAAAAAAAAAATACTGCTGAGACCATAATAATAAAACTTCCTCTAAAACAGAAAAGTAAACAGATCTCAGAAGGCCTTAATGGTATTCCAACGCCTTATTTATGTGGTATTAGTTTGTAATAAGTCAGCCTTTATATGTCGTTTGCATCTCTGCAGGCTGCTACTGTAGATTTTGCAAAGTGACAGACAAATACACTTAGAGGAAAAAGTGCTGTCTTCCTGTTTGTCATATAACAGTAAGTTGTGCAACTGTCTGCAGTTTCAAAGCATACGTCACTGGGGATTTAAGAAGCGAGAAGTATTTCCTCACTGTAAATCGATTATCTGATGTAAATAATGTTCACAAATACATCAAATGGGGTGATTGTTCAAACAAAATGAAAGAAAGAGAAGGAAAGACAAATTGTCATCTTCTGAATTTGTCATGTACTGAAGGCAGAAGGAAGGGCAGGCTGCATGTGGGTGTATGTGTGTGTGTGTGTGTGTGTGTGTGTGTGTGTGTGTGTGTGTGTGTGTGTGTGTGTGTGTGTGTGTGTGTGTGTGTGAGTGTGTGTCAAGATGCAGAGCCTCTGGTACACCATGTGCTTGCAGGAGAAGCTGTCAGGAGCTGTTGGGAGATTGATGGCTTTCTCAGAGAGAGAGAACAAAGTGTGACGTTATTGCCAAGAAATTGGTGAGAACACTTTTTATATGATTCTTCACACACTCAATGTAAGACACTATTTTGACAGGAAATACATTTGGCGTCATTAATCTGCAAAGATCTGTAAAGAGATTTTGAAATCTATTGCCAAGGCAGAATACTTGTGACCCCACAGACAGTACACACTTGTGTGATGAAAGTAAGCTGCATAGATTTACTCAAGTACTGTAAATAAGAAAAGTTTTGAGGTACATTTAATTCTTTACTTGAAATTTTCAAGTTATGTTTGCAATACTGCACATTTCCAAGTTATTTATTGTTCTTTTTTTAAAAATTATTTTTCTTTTTATTGAGTCAGGCACAATGAGTTTACATTTATACAGTCAGTATTTTTCCCTTTCCCCCCCTCCCCTCCCGGTCCTAGCTAGTAAAGTAAATAGATACATATATAGGTAAAAAATAAAGTAATGTAAAAGATAATATTAAAAGAAAATACAAATGAATAGATAAGGAAATAAAGAATAATAACAATAATACATGTACCCATATACTCACATATGTATATTACCCACATACACACATACACATATTATATATATAAATACACACATATACACATACACATACACATACACATACATACATACATGTATATAAAGACAGAAAAAAAACAACACAAAAAACAATACACATACATTCATAGCTCCCCCCTTTCTTTTTAATTTAGTGTCTTAAGTTCAGCTATGTAGGCTATCATAGAGCCCCAGACAGATTCAAATAGTTTTGAGGAGCCCCTGCAGGTTATATTTAATCTTCTCCAAGTTCAGGTACATCATTAGATCTTTAAGCCATAGAGATGCTTTATTGTTCTTTTGACTGTACTTAATATATTTATTAGCTATTGTCCAGACTTACTTAGCATTGGTTTAGTCACAAAACATATAATCATATCTTTTAATAAGATACATTGGAGATTAAACTACAAAATAGTATACAAAGAAATTAAAAGATCTCCATCTTGAGCAGCTATGCATAATGGTTTAAAATGGACACTTTTACTTTGAATACTTCAAGTAAATGTACCTGATGATTCAACAGATGCTCTATCAAGTAAAAACAAACTTCCTGTCTCCTCAGTGGGCATGGACTTAATAGTAGTTGTGTTGGGCGTTTACAAGCGTTGTTACATTGAAGCTTCTAATTTTGACACGGTTTGAGTAATGTTAACCCATTGAGCCGGTTTGGTGAGAGTGTGTTGTTAAGGCTTATAAAACAGGCAACAATACCAGATTAGAAATAAATGAAAACATTTATAAAAAACACAAAAACACCTACACATTTCAGTTTAATAACTTTGTATGCAATAAGGTATAGATACATATAAAACTACACAACGCAACAGAAGCAAGAGATGTTTTAATCTAACTTTGAAGCTACTTAAGGGGAACTTCACAGTGAATGTTGAATGCAAATGAAGTGGTAAATGCTCTTTTTTATGTATTAAAGAAAGTTTTCAAATGAGCTGTTCATCAGTGAAATTGTAATTTCCCTTTTTTAAAACATACCAAACATTGATAATCTGTGTCTTTATCACATCCCAACACCCATATCTTATTTTCTTTCTGACCACACACCCACACACACACACACACACACACACACACACACACACACACACACACACACACACACACACACACACACACACACACACACACACACACACACACACACACACACACACACACACACACACACACACACACACACACACACACACACACACACACACACACACACACACACACACAAACACCCTGGACCAAGTCCCCTGAGGTTGTGGCAGGCACAATGTCATGATCAACCATCGGATTGTATGTGGTCACTGCCCATTCAGTCTTGCTGACGTGCCTTTTGTGCTCAGTAATTCTTCTCGGAGAAGACCCCCCTCCCCTCCACCATCCCCACCGTCCACCCTGTCCTATCCCCCCGTATACTGCGGCCCATCTGTAATCCCATCCCCCCATCCTGCACCCCCATATCCGCCCCGTCTCACCCTGCACTTCTCCAAAACAAACCAGCTGTCTTGGCCGGTCGTGTCCCTGGGGGCGTAAACAGGTGCCGTGAGGGCTTCAGGGACCCAGCATGTGACACATGGCAGCACGCTCCTCCGGCTGAGTCCTCCAACCTGTCAACACACCACACAGGAGACCAGAGAGTGGGGAGTTTTACAGATGCAGACAGTCTTGGTGGTATCACAGATGAGGAGCAGTTCATGGCTAAAAGCACAAGAAAATGTCATATAAATTGGAATTTTCAAAAGTAAATTAAAGACCCATCCTTTTAATTTTGCTTATAATTTGGGGCAATTGGATTTTTTTAGTAGTATCAATGTTCATGTTTTATTGTTTTATGGTTCAGTGATATAACTCTTTCTGTTTGTTTATATAATGGTGTTCCTCATTTGTTATTCTAATTTTCTTTCATACTCTGTAAAGCACTTTGGGCTGCGTCAAGCATGAAAGGTGCATACAGTAAATAAAGTTTATTATTATCAATAATAAGTTATTACATATTTACTTTATTTACAAGTTGTACATGATTTTTCGTATTTCAATATATTATTGTGCAGTGTGAATCTTTTATCAGGCTTCTTTTGGATGTACGCATGAAGGAAGAACCTTGACATGCCTTTAGCTGGTATAAAAATACATATTGCTGTGTAACCAAAATAGATAAAAGGAAGGGGTCTGTCCTGCTAAGCCAAAGACAGCTGTATTTTTAGCACAAACACCATGTGCACATAGCTGCTGGTCGATGCTCCTGTAGCCTATACACACAAACCAAAATGGTAACCACATGGCGAAGCTACTATTCCTGGATGAGTGTGAACTGTCAATGGAGGAACTGATTAAAGGTTTGGCTCTTTTATGTGATGGAAAATTATATGTTTTCCACCTACATTTGACTTATAATAACATAATTCAGTTCAGCAGTAGAACAATTAGTTATTTTACTTTTTAATGTATATTTTCCAGTGCAACCTTTTGAAACCCTATAGTACGCAAGTTATTCTGCTTTTATTTGCTTGACTGGCTCTCAAACCTTTTGTGTTTTACACTTTGAATATTGGAATTTGTTAAAATAAAATCCAGTAAGTAGTACTCCAGCTTCTTTGTGCATAGCATTTACAACTTTTACAACTCTTTCAAAAAAAGAGGCACCCAAGTTTAGAAACCGCTTTTGAACGCAGTAGTGTCTTTCTTTTGAAGCTTGAAGAACAAAGGCTGCTTCACACCCTAAACTGTCAGACTATCACTCTCCGTGGTGAGCTCAGCTGTGTGACACACTCTCTGGTACATCTGGCACTCTTGACTCCTTGACACTGTGTGTGTGTGTGTGTGTGTGTGTGTGTGTGTGTGTGTGTGTGTGTGTGTGTGTGTGTGTGTGTGTGAGCATATGTCAGCTTATAGTTGCAGTTTAAGGGGCTGAGCCCCGCTGCAAACCAAACTTCCACCTTGTTGAGTAGGCGTCCTGTCTTCATATCTCTGAAACAAGCTGAGGCAAGTTGCTGGCTTAGCGTGTGCATGACTTTTATCACCTTCCACCTTACAGCAGCTACTCAGTTATTTACCCATGTGGAGACAAACACAGTATAGCAATTACTGGAGAGTCTTGTGTTGAAGGATGCTGAATTTCAAACCCCACAAGTCTTTGCACAATAAACAAGCACAAGAATGTACCCTATGCAAAAGCAGTTAAATGTTGGATAGTTAGAAAGAGAGCATTTAAAAAAAGATTTTACTCTTAAGTGAAAAACCTAAATGGTATTCCTGTGGAGGGAAATAAGGAGGTAAGAACACTGGGGCCCTTTTTGGACTACAACTATGTATGATGTTATGCAAATAAACTAAAACAGATGCAGGATTTCCTTTTGGTAGTTTTAAAGAGGATTCACCAAGAAGAAATTCAACTTTTGTCTGTGGAAATGTAGTTTAAGTATAGCCAATCTCTACTTAAACTATACGTTTATCATATATTTTAGATAGTACACCTATGGGGTTAAAAAAAACAGGACAAAAAGTACAACATTTCATTAAACTTTCTAATTGCTGTCACAAGCAATTTCCTTTTTTTCTAGGTGTTGCATACATCAAGTTATCTGTGCATGTGTTTGGTTGTGACAGCTCATTTAGGCACAGCCCCATGCAACTTTCATCAGCAAGCAATTGCAGAGAAAAGAAAGGGGTTGTGCAATATCAGCGCAGCACATTTGGCCAGCTGCTCAGCCTGGCCTCTCGCAGGTCTGCTGTGCAGTCTGGAGATTGAATGGTGACTCTCAGCAGCAGCTCAGACTGCATTTGCATTAGATGCAGACTTTATTCGGGAGACCCAGCACCGCGGATGAACTCAGCAAAACTTTGGTAATCGGAGGTTAAGGCAGCAAAGACAAAATAAACCGATAAAATACTTTCAGCTCGTTGCTTGAACCTGGTTAGAGTTAAATACGTAGTTTGGGCGGGACTCGTGTTGGGTGTATGTAGAAATCTGTTAGATTGAATACGTGCAGACGGGACTAGGTTTCGCGGCGGAGTAGCACTAGATCCACAGCGCTGCAGCAGACTACCGGTGCACACAGTTCACGGCTGAGCTCCAGCCAGACGGAGTGCGCTAAAAACGGGAGGGTTTAACTCCGGGATGCGTCGGTGTTTCTCTTAATAAACAACAACAATTTGTCTTTTGGCTAAATAACGCGTTCGCTTCCACTGTTTTGGGCCGTTTTGCAGAACAGTTTCCGTGTTTTTCTCCTGACCCACCGGGACTTCTCGACACTGGAAGGACTTAAACTGAACTCAAGATGTCAATTTTGCCTTTCACTCCCCCCATTGTTAAAAGACTTTTGGGCTGGAAGAAGGGAGAGCAAAACGGACAGGAGGAGAAATGGTGTGAAAAGGCGGTGAAAAGTCTAGTGAAGAAGCTGAAGAAGACGGGACAGCTGGACGAGCTAGAGAAAGCTATCACTACCCAGAATATCAACACAAAATGCATCACCATACCGAGGTAAGCAGAGTGATGGGGACCGTGAACTCCGCATCACAGTGAACTTTGTTGAGTTGGATACTTTATACAGACGTTTAATTACAGCTTCGTTTAAGAAAACAGCTCACATGTTATCCCAGTGTTTAGCTATAACACCTTAACTCACATATGTATGGCATCCTCACTTGACTGACGAGTTCCCCTTCCTGTCTTGCGTCAATATTAAAAACTCCTCCAAATGTTTAATTATACTGTATCATTGTGGCTAATGCAATGCTTAACGAGCTAGCAGTGGTCCATAGAGAAAGCTAGCAAATGTCAGTTAGCTTCAATGCAATCATTCATTAAGGCCAAGAGAGGCTTTTTGTGCAGAGTTTTTTTAAATTGAAGTTTAACTGGAGTCCTGTTGTTAAATAAGGATATAATGTGTACTAGCCAGCAACGCACATGCGATGCAGAAGCACCAATGGAGTCCAGGTTATATAACTTGGCCTTAATCTGGGACACTTTCTATTGCTGTGGGTTTGTGTGAATGCGTGGGCGAGTCTGTGCAGCTGTCTCTCCTCTCAATGCATCTATGTAGGCATTTGTCTATCAAAAGAGTATTTTAACCAAAAATCAACTCTGACATTCAACATCACATTACTGCTCTTCACTATCAAGCATTCAGCTAAATTATAAACATCAGCTCTCTTCCCATAGTGACAGGATGATACAGGCAAGAGATGCTTTGTAAACACAAACCTGCCAAAAGAGTATTAATTTTCTCAGATCTCTCTTGGAGTACACTCTCCAATTTACAGCATGAATGGACTGTGTGTAGATATAACAGGGCAGCATGGATTACATTCTCTACACTCACCTCCCAGTTTAATAACACACCTAGGAATTGTGGTCCACCGCATGTACAATGTGATTGTACAGCTGCATCGTAGAAGTCTCTTCTATTCTAGAAAATATTTATCAAATATTCCCAGGTTCCAGCATACAACTATGTGGGAATAATTAACAGGTGAAAATCAGTAGTAAAATAAGTCCTCAATGAGCCCCTGAAGACCAAATAAAAGAACAGGACTTTCACTATAGTGCAACAGAACTCAACAACCCCACAATAGAAACCCTCCAAAATAAGGATGACATTAAATGAACACCTCCCATCAACTATTTTAACAAAACTGAACAGTATGAGTTGCATGAAAGCCGGATTTGTATTAGTTTTTTTATCATATTAGATTTCAATAATTCCAGTCAGTTGATACTCGTAAAATGGCAACAGAGTGTATGTTCACAGCTATTCTTAAGTTTCTTCTGATTTTCAAGTTATAAGTAACACATAAAGGCCTCGAAGTATTGCTTCCGTTCAGGAAAGTCTCACTTGCATGTGTGGGCAATGCAGATTTAATAGCTTACTGTGTGTCGGATGAAAATTGAACCCCATGCACCGGGCACTCCCACATTCTTTATTGCCCCAAGTGTGCATATCACAGCTTGCACGGGCCTGGACCAGCGTTCAGAGTTAAGCCTACCCGGAAAGTTAAATAATGTTTGTCATGATCCAGGTTTCATATTCGCCACCACTAATGCAGAGGGGAAGAAGGGGAGTGTATTAAGATGACCTCAGATCAGATCTGGTTGTCAGTGTGGGCTAACAGTGTCCCTGGAGAGCTGCTGTTTCTATTAATTCCCCTGCGCAGTGGCTCGCTGACAGCAGCTGCCTTCGTGTTCAGGCCTGTCCGTGAGGAGGTCAGCTCCTATCTCTCTGACACATTTACTCCCTGATGGGGCTCATCGCTACCCCTCTTGATGACAGTTTGCCGTGATGCTGAGTGCCTAGGGAAGCAGTGCGCTGTGCATAGATCCAGTCAATTGTTGCATCAGGTCCGGTGGATTAGCAGATCAAGTATCTGTCAGGGGAATTTCAAAGTAGGATTATGGCTATTGGAAATGAGGAAAACAGGTGATTCACTCATCCCTGCGGATTCAGATATCAGATATCCTAGAGGGCCAAATACCAGAA
Source organism: Notothenia rossii (assembly GCF_949606895.1). NCBI lineage: Eukaryota > Metazoa > Chordata > Actinopteri > Perciformes > Nototheniidae > Notothenia > Notothenia rossii. Next base: position 26,357,813 of record NC_136904.1, read on the forward strand.
GCTGATTTTGAAATCGAAAGGCTAATGTTTTCTAGTTCAGTCAGACAACTCACATGTTTCTTAATATGTTTATTAGAAGCAGCATATAGTTTGAGTTTGGCGTCTAGGCTCGGGCCTCATCACTCCACAGTTTTACAAAGAACATTAAGTGATGATTAGATAACTATCCCACGAGCTTACAGGTGGAAGCCGGGGTGGAAGCTGGGGTGGTGGTGGGGTAGGCAAAGCAGCAGCAACATGAAACACAGCAGGAACATGAACGCAGCAATAGCAAGTAGGGATGTAACGATACCAAAAACTCACGGTACGATAATATCGCGATAAAAAGTCCACTGTACGGTATTTATCGCGATATTGAAAAATAAAGGGAAGAAGAAAAAAAATCTGAATTTTTTTTTTCAATAAAACATTTTTTTACTCGGAAAATGTTTTTTTATTACATAATAAATCTGATTTTTACAGCATTTTTGTAGGATAGCAGTATTTTAAAGTGTCAAAAACAAAGTGACAGTAACAGACTGGAACAAGAAAACCAGTGTTTTTGTACCTACTAGTACTACCAAACAAAGTAAGCATTTTCTTTATGCCACTGCATCTCACAAATAAACAAGGACATTTAATAATCAGACCCTGCAATAAAATAAATCAAGTTTCACTTTAGTTTTTCAAGTAACTCAACTCAAACTCACTAGTCACTCACTCAGCATCATCAGACAGGTTTTTAGGAATATGAGAATGTCCACATTTCCAGGTATTTATAAGCTGGGATGTTTGGGCATTTACAATATTCCCTGCTCTGGAAAAAACTCTCTCGCTTGGTACTGATGTTGCTGGGACAGCAGTGGTCGCGTTAACCGAATATTTTATTTAACAATGACGGAAAAATCTGAAAGCAGTCTGTCATTTTGACAGATTAAAACAAACTCGGAACAGCACCAACGTTTCCCCGCAGCGAGGCTCTGGTGTTATGCCGTGTTATGCATGCCCTCCAAAAGGAAATGATATAGTTTCCAAACCGTACTTTGCCGTACAGATCAATACATGTCTGGGAGGTCTTGCTTTACGCTGTGCGCGTCCCGCGAAGTGCATGCACACACGGCATAACACCGCCCCCCGTTGACAGTTCACGAGCATGCTCTATCGTGAACTTTTCAGACCCGACGGGTAATAAGGGATTATGACGGATATTTTATGATCCTGTCTGTCGAAATGACGGACAGCGAAAAAGTCTAACGCCAGGCTTATTGACAGGGCGAGATATAAATATATGGTTGATACTTGTCAATGTCTCTAGGTGTTTAAATGTAGCCCTGTAAATACGATGTCCTTTTGTGTTATCTGTTGTTTTATTTTCATGTTGTAACCTACTTGCTGCCATGTTAGACAGGTATCTCTTGAAAAAGAGATCGATGATCTCAATGGGACCACCTGGTTAAATAAAGGTTTAAAAAAAAAAAAGTGTTTACAAAAAATACTATATTTTTTTTAAATTATTTTTTTGGGAAAATCGCGGTAGATTTTGTCAGTCTCACGACGGTATTGGGAAGTTTATTTACCGCGATACCGCGATATTCGGTATATCGTTACATCCCTAATAGCAAGTGAACACAGCAGTGGCAGCAGCAGCAGCATAGCGAGGCAGAGGCAGGAAGACCTGTCAGCTTAAATAGAGCGGCATGTTTAGGAGAATGTGTTTGGTTGGTTGTAATAGGGACGAGGTGCGTCACGTGTTAATGTATGATTGGTGCTCGAGTTGACTGCCTGAACTAGCTCGCAGGGTTCTCCCCATTTATGTCAAACAAAGTTACTGATGTTTATAGGTTTGGTCCAAAGTTAAGTCTGTCAAACCTACCTTGCCAAGTAGTAATATTTAGATGTTTAACAGATTTGGGAAAGCCAGATGTCAGTTTTTTAGTCTTTATTTTGCTAGATGACATTTTTAAAGCATCATGACAGTCTCTGGTTTGAAGCCACGGTATCACAACTTGGTGAGTTTGGTTCCAAGTTATTTCTGGATGTGGGTGGTTAGCGTGGGCATTGTGTCTGTATGTCACAATCTGTTTACACTAGAGATAATGTCTGCATCCTATGAAAAAGCTGGTCACAGTCCCTTTGATTTAAATTTCTATTTGAAGTTGTAAACAAAGGGCTTTCCCAGTATATAGTGCGTTGCCTATCACTTGGGCAGGGCTTCTGCTTTATTTGCCTTTTAGGTCACTGAGGTTTTCACAATGAGCTGTTTTCACTTTTCCCTCACAAGTGAATTCTGGGGCTGCTGCCCAAATTCAAATCTTAGTCACTCAACAACAAGCAATTGTGGCATTGTGGTGTTGACCTCCTCTCCCTCCCTCCTTTCCACCCTCTTTCTCCTTTTAGTAAGTCACAAACATTGGTGTGTAAAATGCCTCAAGCCAGGAATCTACCAGTTTCCAATGGTTGGGTTAAAGCTCTTACACACCAAACTGACACCAAAGAACACGTCCCGATGGAAAGTCGCCTCACGTCTCCTGCGTCTTGACCATGTTTCGCACTGGAACACACCGCAAAGACTTCAGCCGACGGTCAAGTTGCACGTACAAACTGTGCATGCGTGAGTGGCAATAACTCTCCTTACCAGCAGGCGTCGGTAGTGTGTATTTGTCATTCAAAAGAGGCAACAACCGGAAGACAGACTGCGTGATAACCGAGAGAAGAAGAACAGACTGCGTGATATAAACAAACAACAAATAGCGTGTCCGTTCCATTTTTACTCTACAACGAGAAGCTCATGGGACTTTCCCGAACCTGTGTCGAGAGCTGGAGTTAAATGAAATCTCAGATTTGCCTTCTTAATAGTTTGTTTGGGTCCCTCACTTCCGTTTCGCTTCTAATGCACTGATTCGCTAAGCTGAACAACCAATCAGAGTGATTTATTTGGCCGACGGCCTCCCGATTCAACATGTTGAATCGGCGGCGGAAGGTGTCGGCACGGCCGAAAAGGCGGTGCAGTACACACCAATCTGAGTAGGGCGACACGACGCTCATCGACGGCCCGACATCTATCGACGCCTAAAATCGACTCGGTGTGTAAGGAGCTTTAGATGTGAAGTGTGGTGGCCTGCACCCACTGTTTGAATGTGAAAGCATGACTAACAATGTACTCTCTCTCTGTTGTTCAAGGAGACTCGTGTACATTTATAAACAAAAGACAGGTCTGTTTTATTCATATTTGTAGGTTGGTAGATTATATCTCAGATGGTTATACTGTAGCTGCCCAATAATAAATATTCTTGTGACAAGCCCTCCTGGTTCACAGGAGCTGTGACTGCTGTCCGTCTCTTGAGCAGATTATTAAAAATAACCACAAAGTCAGGGTTAGAGGGAATAGGTCACATTGGTTTGATCGGTCAACAAAACACCAGATTTTGACACAAGAGGCCACTATTTGCGTTCTGTTTTCTAACAATAGTCATTTTTGATAGTAAAAATGGTTACATTATCTTTACCTCGATGATGAAGGTCCTGTACCTTCTAAGGGAAACTTTTGCCGATTTCAAACTCACTATTTGTCATTGCAGTTTGTTCAGATAACATTTTTAACTTTGTGCAATTTTCATTGCTGACCTAGTATGACACAAAACACTGACAGTAGATGCAGCTTCTCTACCCCCATAACTTAGAGTATGTAACAACAAATACTTACTAGGGTTAGGCAATATATTGAAAATGTCCTACAGGCCATTGTCATTATATACTGCAAATATATCCACGTCATCAGCAGAACGTTGACTCTCACAAAGCATGGTTTCTTTTGTAAGCAACCAGACTAAAGCAGACTCAACACGCCTGTTCACATGCACTGTTTTCTGTTACACATGGACATTTTCATATATTTACCTTTTTGGTTGCATACTGTTTACAATAACACTTTAACAAAGAACAATTTTCTTCTAAATGTATAATTAATAACTTAAATAAAATAAAAACTGAAAATAATAACTCTAAAGAAGCTAGTACCAACAAGTGTTCATTATTTGTTGGGAGTAAATCACTTGAACAATTGAATCTAGTAGGTTTCAGACTTATACAAACAATATATGCAATACTATTTTTGATAGATGGAAAAGTAGTGTGATATTGACATTTATATTGGGCAATAAAAGGCAAGTATTACACAGAAATTGTGTAGTTTACCTATCTGCAATGGTGCTGTCATGTTTAAACAGAGGCCGTATGGTATGACTGTGAAAGCCGAACAGTTAATAACACTGAGATGAACACATCAATATTTCAGCCTCTATGTCTAAAAGTGGTTTAAAAGTTTACATAGGACTTGCAGAGCAGCAAAATGATCTACTTCAGTGGGAAGAAACGGGTAGTATATTCAGATAAATGAGTGTGTGTTGTGTGTGTGTTATGTCTCTCCACAGAGCCTGGGGGAGTGGATTCCTTAACAGCTACCTACCCTAGCTTAGTCTGGGTTTTGGCCAGTGCTGGGGAGTGCTTTGGTCTTGTCCACACACATCCCTCCTGGCAGCAACACTGCAGTCTGATTCACAACGCTGCATGTCAGTGCAGGAGGGAGGCAGTGAAGGAATCCCAGGAACAGAAATAAAAGATGGGTTAAAACAAGAACACCACATAATGTTGACTCAGAATGAGATTGACTGCAAAAGAGAGGAACCCTTACTCTTTACTCTTATAAACATTGCCATTTACAGGAAGAGACCTGTGTCCAAACGGTGTCTCTTGTTAAGTGGGGGTTTGCTGACACTTTGGTTAAGAGGATTCTTTCTATTCATTTACTCAGGCTGTGAAAGAATGAGTGATCAAACCAGTGCTACACAATCATGTAGAGGTGTGTCTGTGATCCAGAACGTATCACAAGTCAGAACTAATAGATGCCAATCCTAGATTAGTCTTGGTAATCCTTTAACAATAGGAAACATGCGGTTACCTTTTTGAATCAAGTCTTGTTTACTTATTTTATTAATCAAATAGTTTTGAAATGGAGCCAGTTTTGAACACTTTTGTAGAACACTTTGTGTTCTCGAAAGCTCAAAGACGGGTATTGGAAGAAATATCTCTTTGTTCTCATTACCAAAACTATATTATATTGTCTCTTCCCAGACCTACTACCGGGTTGGTACCAACATACAAGTGCATTTATCCAAGAGTTTTTTATCCGACAGATTCATGCTATAGTTTATACTGCTATGGCATGCTGAGATGGGCAGAATTAGAGAAGCTATGTCATAAAGGGTGACTACAGTGGAAAGAAATGGAGTTGGGGATTCCCAGTGTTGTGTCTGGTGCTGCAGGGGAGGGCCTGTCATCATAGTGGGGGATCTAGATTTAATGATACATAAATTACAGACAGCAGAACACAGGATAAAGAGAGTTAAAGTGATAGAGATGAAACAAGTTAAGAGGATAACAATTTGAAAGAGAAAGGTAAACCAGAAAGCCCAGGGTTTTAAATGAAGGAAGAGAAAGAGACGGTAGGTTGGATTTTCAAGCTTATCAGAGGGAGACTGCGGTTACTGTGGTTGGCATGCAGAAAAAGAAACACGATAATAGCCGAGCTGGAGCTGGGTTGTTTTCCAGCTAGACAGCAGTTCAGCATCAAAAGAAGTGTGTCTGCAAGTGTCTGGATGATCAACTACACAAAGACACACTAACTGCAGCTCCTGTGTTGGGAGGATATCGGGTGTACAGCTGTTTGAATGCCACACATTCATCTTGCTCATACAGTATGCACAGAGAGTCCGTCACATCCTGTCATTAGCATAGTTTGTGTATTATGTCTTTATCAATGCATATTTCCTCTCTGAACTGTGTTTAATCTTTTTATATTACCGTTATTGCCCAGTGAATCAGTTGTTAGTCATCATATTTGATGCTGTGGTTCCTTGCTGTGGTCAGATGGTAGAATGATTGGTTTTGGTCCAGAGACATTTGAACACCTTGAAATGAAAATGTATTCAAGTCCAAGTGGATCTGATCAAAATGTTAGGTATGATCCAAACAACATTCTAAATAGTCACTTTAAATAACATTTGATACACGGAAGTGTTTGCAAAAGGATTTAAAAGATTGATTGAGTATCATGTACATTAATCAATTAAGTATAATTGGTCCTTACCACCTTGCTGTTTTTCTCTCACCTCTATCTTCATCATCATCTCACACACACACACACACACACACACACACACACACACACACACACACACACACACACACACACACACACACACACACGCTGAGGTAGCATTCATGTCAACTATCACACCTGAGTCACCCGAGACAGCATTGTTGGACAGGGACACAGAGCGGGTCACACAGAGTTTATGTGTGTTGTCTGTCTGTGTGTGGTTGGCTGTCTAATGATGGTTGTAAGTTGCCCTTGAAGGTTGGGTTTAGGATTCCTGTCATTGTTTGATTTGGTTAATAGAAAGTGGATACTGCTCCACTAAGTGTGTGTATGTGTGTGTTTTTGAAGACTGAAGGAGCAATGTAATGGTGTGTAATTTCTTGTAACTAAAGAGTTTTAACCTAAAAAAAACTGAATGTGGCTTCACCTGGCTGCTACTGCTTGTTTATTGTTTGATAGACGGATAGTGTCATAATATTGTGATATAAAGAAATGTTTAATACTGATATGTCTGCTATTTAAATGAATAACAACATTATTAAAAAAAAAAAACACAATATGAAACTAATTTGAATGGTTTAAATTAACCAAACTGTGTGTGTGTGTGTGTGTGTGTGTGTGTGTGTGTGTGTGTGTGTGTGTGTGTGTGTGTGTGTGTGTGTGTGTGTGTGTGTGTGTGTGTGTGTGTGTGTGTGTGTGTGTGTGTGTGTGTGTGTGTGTGTGTGTGTGTGTGTGTGTGTGTGTGTGTGTGTGTGTGTGTGTGTGTGTGTGTGTGTGTGTGTGTGTGTGTGTGTGTGTGTGTGTGTGTGTGTGTGTGTGTGTGTGGTTAGTCAGCTCAGAGGAATGCTCTCTGCCTGCCGGGGCCTTGAAGAGGGCGTTGGCTGCTGTTAGGTTTTCAGCTTGCTCCGCGGGTGGAGGAGGTTAGAGAGACAGCTCTGCTTTGACTTGGCCTTCTTACTATCTGCGGGGGAGTGCATGTGCACAGCACGGAAACACACAGTCACACGCACACACAGACACGTTCACCAGACAACAAGCCAGTCTTTGTGCTCCATTGGCCACTAACACCACCACCACGGCTGCTAAAGGGTGCTGGACTACAGCTGGATATGTACAACAAAACAACTTAACGTCGAGTAGCAGTGGTTTAAAAGGAAACGTGGGGTTACTTTAACAACCCAAGTGCAAGTGAACAGATAAGCAGTTTCTGACACTGAAAGTACAACAGTGGTCCAGGACTCACTCGAAAGGAAACCCTGGTTGACAAAAGTCACCTGTTATCAAATAAATAATACGCTTATATTTTAAAATTCAAAAAATATTGAATCAATAACCAATACAACCAATGAGGTAAACTGTGGGACTGACTAAGGGATTAACATCATAGACTGTATAAATTAACATTTGTTGGAAAAAGTACAACTGTTTTAAAGGAGGCTACAAAAAAATTACATTAACAGCCTTTTTTTATGATAATGTCTTAAAAGGCAATTTATTCTATGAGGGTGTCTGAAAACAGTAATAATTTAATCAGCGCTTAAGATAAGAGCAACACTTTAGGCAATGGGGAGAACCTGAAACGTTTTATTTGCTCCCCTGACACTAAACTGTCAAAACATCCAATTAGTAACACCAGGCTCCGTTTCAAAATCAGGATTGACTATTGAAATGTTTCCTGTTAAATGTTATTCTTCCAACATGCCAACTTCTAGGTTGTGAAGCATTAGCGTTATTTAACTATGTCTTATTTTATCTGGTCTGCTGGGAACCCTAGGTGATCTGGTTTCCTCCAACAGTCCAGAAACCTGAATCTGTATGGCTCCCAGTGCAGGTTGGGATAGCCTCCAGGCTTAATGGATGAGCAGTAATAAAAATAGACGGATTACAAATGTCAAAAGAGTTGTTGAAGATGTCTACTTTTTACTTCTGAGTATTCTCAGTTGCACATCTCAGCTCACATACCTTAAATATAAACAGTAGGCTTATACTTTAAAACTCTGACATGAGCTCAAAACATATTCAATCAATAAACAACCAATGAGGTAAGCTTGGGACTGACTAACGGCCCGTCCACACAGCGGCGTTGAAGCTTGCCGGCGGGCGTGTCTGAAACTCGACCAACAACCAATCACATGAATCTCCCGCCCCTGACACACAAGCAGCGGTTTGATTGGCTAGAGCTTGTACTGGCATATGATTCGATTGGCTGACGCTTCTTCCGAGGCTTCAAAAGTTGAACATTGCTCAACTTTTGCAGCGAGCCACGCCAGCAAAGCTCCCCGTCTCTTCCCGCAATGCAGTTCGGCGAAAAGTGACGTCACCCCATTCAAAGTGAATGGGGAAGCTTTCAACGCACGCCGCTGTGTGGCCGGGCCGTAAGGGATTAACATCAAAGATATAGACTGTATATATAAATTACATTTTCTTGGAATAAGTAACTGAGAAAACAACTGTTTTAAAAGCACTACAAAAAAGTAACTATCAGTCTTTTTTTAATAATAATATCAAAAACTTCCATTTAAGCTCCATGTAATAGTCCTGATGCGTCTATAACTAATAACTATAGTTATAATATCGCAGTTAATGCTTAAACATTCAAAGTTGGACTTTTTAACCATTGGTCCAATGGGAAAAAACTGAAGTGGACTGTACACTGTGCAGAGAAGTTTATTAATGACTTGAATCTGGAATATTTTCAACCATTCGTCATTTTGATGCAAGGGAGAGGGGCTGCTCAGCTCATTGACCATTAGCAGTAAAACTAATGGTTCCCAGTCCTTTATCGTCCCCCCGCTTTTCGAGAACTGTATTTGCCATCTAGCCTCGCCAGTCGTCTGTCTGCTGGTTTCTTATTTCAAATCCTTCAGTGGTCCCCGATCACTCCGGCACTATGATATCACCTGTGGGTTACGTTCAGACTTGCTTTTCTCTCATACTCTATTACTGGTTCTCATTTTTTCACACCCGCTCCTGCTTTTGTAAGAGAAGGCTGATGGCTTTTCCAGAAAGAGTGGGAGGTGGGTGTGTGAAATACGTTCCTCTGTGTGAGTACAGGAATGGACTCACGTGCCAGGATTTTTGCCCTTTGAGCATTTTTTTTCTTTGATCAGTAGATCCCTGCTGCCCCATAATGACATATTTGTGTAAACCAAAAAAGTCTTGATAAGAAATTATTTGAAATCAATTTGGAAGTCCACTTTGAGGAAATATCCATGAAATGAAAAAAATACCTTAACCAATACTAACTGCCAACTGTCCTTCACCATCAAGGACAAGAAAGGGGAACGTTTTATCTAGCTATTCAGTTTAATGTTACATGTTAATGGCATTTGCGCACTCTGTGACTTCAGACTGTAACATGAGCTCAGACTCATCGTTGTCATTGGACTAGCCCCAAAAGTGCTTCCACAGTTTCTTAATGAAATGATAATATTTTAACACTTGCGCTGGGTGCTAGTCAAAGTCAACTTCATTGTCAGTCTTTCAGTTTGTGTGTACAGACAGAGAGATCGAAATACTGTTTCCCACAATCCCGAAGATACAAAAAAACAAATATATTTAAATAACAAGATATACATATAGCACACCTGTTAAGCACAATCTGCCCAAAAGATTCAAAAAAGCATTTCAGGGACAACTCCTCCCTCGAACAAACTTAACTGGGAGAGAAAGAGAGGGAAAACTGCTACTGTATCAATTTTTAGTTTAATGTTGATGTCATGTGATTAGTCCTCTGGTTGCAGATTCTTTGAAGCTTGCACAACAAGTAATGGATTGGACAGTCCCACAAGAACAGGTCTGAAGTGGGTTTAAAATTAATTCAAGCTGGGGGATAGCTGCAGTAGAAGATATAGCAGTTTTAAGGACAATTAAATTAGCTTTGATAACTTAAACTTTATTGCAGCCACTTCTCCAGAGTTAGTGAATGATTTGTGTCTTCACATGTTGTTACTAGAAGACAGCGGCTGACGGGGAAATGTCATTTGTCTGCAGCTCCTCTTGGTCGTGGTTCCACAGACTGGCCACATACTTTATGAAAGGCACAAAGGCCAGTTCAGCACTACACCCCCCCCCCCCTTCTTCACTCGGTACTGGGACGGAGGCAGGGCGGTCAGGATAGTGGGACAGACGGAGGAGGTTGAGGGAGTGGGGGGGTTTAGGGGCCCGGTCACAGACACTCTGAGCTGCCCTGAGCTGCTGAGACAGCCTGCCTGTCCTATTGTCCAGCAGCACCCTCCTTTCTTTATCCATCCTCCCCCCTGTCCTCCCCCCCCTGTGCTCTCACAGGACAGATTGTGACTAGAGCACCGGATGTTTACATGCACTTGCAGACAAAGTATCCCAAACCATTTATTTTAATTTTTGTTTTTAACACTTTTTGTGGGAAGACAACAAAAAATCAGAACCAACCAAGATGGAGAGTTATTTGATTTCCTTGGCATTAAACAACTTACCGAGCGGTAACAGTTGCAACACAGGATCAGGTCATGAGGATGTTGATTCATAAACTACAGGTTGTGAACGAAATCTAAGTCTGATTTTATTGAGAAATCATGATCATGGGCTTTTGTTTTTGTCTAGGTTGTTTAGTGGTTTAGTTGTTTCTATGTATTATATTGATTGTTCACTGTGCTGTAATGCAAATGTCCCCTTTCCGGAAGAAATATTTGTAAAGTCTAAAAAATAAAGTTGATTTTGAAAGGCGTTCAGCTCCCTTACTGTTAGCTGGCATCTGTTGAGTGAGCGTGGATCGCATTTGAGTTTTAAGCTTGGAAGAGGGTTTTAAAAAGTCTATGTCAAAAGGTCCTCAGGGAGAGTGTGTGTGCGAACTGCTCGCACCATGGTCAGCCTGGACACACACATTGTATATGTTTGTGTCTGAGCGTAACTGGGCATGCCTCTGAGTGTTTGTTTTGCCCCCTCCTTCCTGAGCTCAGTGAAGCTCAATCTGCTCTGTCTAGGTCTGTTTTATGAGTCAGTCACACACACACACACACACACACACACACACACACACACACACACACACACACACACACACACACACACACACACACACACACACACACACACACACACACACACACACACACACACACACACACACACACACACACGCAGCTGGACCCTCCTTTCTTACTTCAGCACTCGGCAATATAACTTTACTAGATGACAATTTATCTTCCCTTCCCTCTCTTTCACTGTTGTTTGCACTCTGTTCACAAATCCACAATGTTCACATTTATATACAAATGTATTCTTTAAAGGTACATTTATTTGCACATGACAATTCTTTGCATCATATAATCCATTTAAGGATATGAAACACTTCTCTCAACCATACATACATACATACATACATACATACATACATACATACATACATACATACATACATACATACATACACACACACATACAGAAACAATATGTGAAGTTTGTGTACTTCCCCTTCAGACAGAAGATTACTAACATAATGGGAAACCCCTAAAGTTATTTGATGTTACTGTTGCTCATACCTTTGTGTGTTTGTGTGAATGCGTGTGTGGGGGTGTGTGTGTGCACAGACAGATTGCATCCCACACCATTCACAGAAATGGAGCTGGTTTAGTGTAACGGTCAGGTTCAGCCATGACGCTTCGGGTCATGAAACACAATGATGTTGACACAATTTCCCCTGAGGCCAAAAATCTATACCAATTTGTCCCTTTCCCTTTTTGGACATCAATTTCCCTCTGACTGTCTCTTGGCAGAGAAGCGTGGAAGCTTTGGCTCTTGTTCTCAATCAGAGGGGTATCGAGATGACCTAAAGATGTCACTTTCACATTTTAAATAGCCTTGTCATCTCCCTGCAGATGGAATTAAAAATCAATGCAAGTCTGGAAAGTTGACGGTGGTATGGATACTTTTTGTTCTAGGATTTAATTTTTAAATATGTTTAAAACAAATATTTATTTGGTTATAAATAATAGCAATTAGATAAATACATGCATATGCTGGCAGATTAATAACTATTAAACAAGTATTTTTAGTAATTCAATGATTAGACTCTAGGAAACTGGTGGGTGCTCTTGTAAATAATAATCAGCAGATTGATTGATAGTGAAATGATTCATTTGTTTTACAGTACCACACAGTAGACTGCTGCGTAAAATATGAACACACAATTATTTGGCAAAACATGCTGATGGCGGCCTTCAACGACAAATTATACATTATTGATTCAGAGGTTAAAAACTTCCATCCTGGATTCTTGGAAGTCTTCAGATCCCACCCATAAACACCCAACTGGGGATTTGGGGTCGCAGGGAGCTATCTTGGGACTTTTACTGCGACAACGTTGACTTGCCTGTAAATAAAAAATAAACCATAGTGTTGGTGATCTACAGTGTTGTCATTCTTCTTTGAACAGCAAGACCGCTAACACCCTATTTCAACAATCACACTCCCTGTCATTGACAGAATTAATAGATAGTTTAGCTTCTCACCATAATTTGCTGTGGCCAACTGATGTTAACGATCGTAACTGAAAGGCTGCCTGCCAAACGTAAACATTCAGCCACGTGACATTCAGCCAAACTCTCGCGAGAGTTTTACACAAGACGGATCCCTTCTAGCCATAACCCCCCTGCTGCATAACTGAAGCACTCTAAGCTCCAAATCATTTCTAATTGTTAGGTGGGATCTGAGGTTGCCTGTTTAGACAGTGCTGCTTCTCCTCCTCCACACGTCATGCTGAGGCTTGATCGTGGTGCAGGAGCAGTTTTTACTGTTTGTTTTTTTTCCTTATTACATTTTTATTCACCTTGCAATCAAACATTTCTTCAGTAAAGGGAAGTTCAACAATTTAATAAAATAAAACTACTATATGAGAGAGTAAACCGTCATGGTTTGTGAACACTATAGATTGTATACCATTTAATCAAAAGATACCATTGAAGTTTCTTTCTATGAGTAATGGTATGAAGCAATGCTACGAATGGTTTCTTGTTCTGTTGTACGTAATTGCTAAGTTCGTGCTGTTAAGTTAATATCTGCGTTTCTTCTGCGATTGTTGTGAACGTTTGTCTGTGTGTTCACTGTGTTTGCCTCGTGCATCATGCACCGTGTTTCTTTTTTCATTGTAGCTGGGATTCAACTGTCTTTGTGTTTCATTAATTTGGTCCAATCATTTCAATACAAGGTTGCAAATCAAGGACCAATTTGTTTTAATAAAGGAGTGACAACATATTTTGTTGACATTTGAGGTGACTTAAAAAGATCACATCATTCACGAACTGAAACCAAAAAAACGATGAATTGTGGTAAAGGGAAATGGAACCAATAAATCACAATACACGCTAAACACAGGAAAACGGCATTAGAAAAGAGGAACACCAGTCACGTCAAGTAGAACCTCAGTAACATTTACTGTAAGACATCAAACTATATGTTACTAGGTACAATTCAACTTTAAAAAGTTGACATTATTAGCAGTAATATTTATTGCAGTTTCTGAAATCTGCCTGGTTTTCTATGCTCCTAGCCCTGATGTCACAGATTTGTATCATTATGAATATTATTATATTACTGTTGCTCACTTCCCTTTTTGTAAGCTGTGATAACCTGCATGGTGTTGCTTTAGCTCATTCTGAAATATAATGTTATACCAAGCAAAAGCTTTAAAAAATAAGACATTCTTTACAAAACTGAATGTAAAAAGCGTTGGACACCGAGTCAGGTGAAGGAAAAACATTGCTGTTTTATGTGTATTTGATTACAAATAATAGCTGTTGTCAACTTTCACTTCTGTTATGGTGACTACTGGACTGCTAAATAAAGAAATGGCTTTAAAAATGATGGCAACTGTATTCACTGTATGGGAAATCTTATCATACAAGTATTTAAGAGTGCACTCGGCCTCTCACTTTCAGGCTGTTTTGTATCCTCTTGTGATAGCTTTCCTCTTCAACTGTACAGTATGCTCTTGTATGCTTGTGTGCACTAAATGTACTCGGACACCCTTTACAAATTCAAGGCTCCTCACCCAAACACACACTCTCCACAGTCCATTTGAAAGTACAGAGGACTTGAATAAAAGCCTTTGCCATGAAAAATTAAAATACTATTCTCTGCTTGCAGGAAGTACAATGGCTGACCCAGATCGGGCTCTGCTTAGAGTTCAGTTGTTTGTTTTTTTATTTGTGGACTGACATGTGTCCTTATAAAGGGCTTTAGCTTACGTCTTTGACCCCTACTCTGTGTCTGTGTGAGAGTGAGTGGGTGAGACAGATTGATAGAAAGGACATAATGGTCATGGCCTCTTGCATAAGATGACAAGTGTGTTTTTTGGTCAATGTGCTCAGAGATTAAAGGCTACATGCCCATTATGACAATCTGTAGCATCAAACAATAACTCGATACTATCTAGAAGCCTTAACCATCATCCCGTATACAAGATGAGTGCAGATGTTAAACAACACAATGAAACTCCTGTTATACACACATGAAATCTCAAAGGCGGATGTTTATTCTAAGATATCGCCTCATAACCGGCGCCCACACAGCTGGGATTCTCCTCAGCAGGAGGTCAGTGTCAGAGCCCGGAGGAAAACACTAGTAAACACATGGTGCTAAAGATGATTTGGAGGACAGAATTGTCTCTTACAGTAAGTGTGAAAGAAAGATCAGAGTACAAGTGAGTTGATTATATGGCTGTGTATTGGCAAAATCTGGCGCTGCGATAAATATATCATGACACAGGTATTCAGTATTTCATTTGAAAGGTTATTGACTAACGTCTCTGCTTCCTCCTCTCCTCCCGCCTGCAGGTCTCTGGACGGCCGCCTGCAGGTTTCCCACAGGAAAGGTTTGCCTCACGTCATCTACTGCCGCCTGTGGCGCTGGCCCGACCTGCAGTCCCACCACGAGCTGCGGGCGGTGGAGCTGTGCGAGTACGCCTTCCACACCAAGAAGGACGAAGTGTGTGTCAACCCGTACCACTACCAGAGGGTGGAGACGCCTGGTACGAGCTGGAGCGCCCTTTATCTCTTCTTATCATTTCCTCATAGAGTTTTCCAAGTATTTTTAAGGTTGGCGTTTGACAGTTTGTCTAGATTTATTTCATTTAGCTGTGAGGGCCCTTTTCTCTGAAGTTATGAATGTTTCCAAAACACACTTTAAGTGACTTGGTTGTATATAGAGAGCTAATCAAATACTACACTGTTTATTTATGTTACCCAGACATGAAACCAATCACTATTGCTATTGTCTAATAACTACTTGTTGTGTTTGTCTACGTGTCCATCCTACAGTCCTCCCCCCTGTGTTGGTGCCCAGACACACCGAGATCCCCAGTGAGTTCCCACCTCTAGATGATTACAGCCATTCGATCCCAGAAAACACCAACTTCCCTGCAGGCATTGAGCCCCAGTGCAACTACATACCAGGTACTAATGCTGCCTAACATGGATCCCACCCAGAAACTCCTTCACATCATAACTTGGATACAAATGATTTACAAAAAGTGTGATTATCCAATGTATCCCCGAGCAGAGTCCTGCACGGGTCTGATTTTCAAGACCCGCACCCGCGACGTGCAATACCGAACCCGCCCCGCTACCCGCACATATTGCTAATTAGTTCCGCAACCCGACCCGACCCATCGGCACAGGATCCGCAACCCGACCCGAACCCACATATATATGAGCAGTGAAAACGTGCAATTATTATCACACGCAGTTGCATATTTGTCTCAAAAAGCGTGGGATGTTGGTTATTTTCTGCATCTAGGATGACACCAAAAGCCTCCCAGACGTTGGATTTCGCTCTTGAGGAAGTGTTATTGAAAATGCTGTATTCTCTGCTGGAGAGCTTCACCTCAGCCATTTCGAATGTGGCGCGCTCAGCAGCAGATAGATGCGCTGCAGAGGTTATGATTATGCGCTGTCCCGCGGGGGAGAGGTCTGAGGATTTAAACATTAAACTAAATTATTATAATTTTAATATATTTATTATCCAACACCTGCGACCCGACCCGCATCATCTTTCTTTTACCCAGAACCGAACCTGGAAAAAAGCGTTTGAAAAAGTACCACCCGCGAATCACTTTTTGGGTACCCGGCCCGATGCAGGACTCTGTCCCAGGGTCAAACGGTTAACATAAACATGGCTTGTTCACTGCAACACATCATCACTCTACCTATCAAAAGTTCTTCCTAAGAGAAGATTTTATCCTGCGGACCAGAAGTAGTTCAGATGTTTGTGGTCCATGCTTTTAGTAAATCCAATCTTTTGTTTCTCGGTTGAGCTCTGAAAAGCCTCTTACCCTGCATTGTCACTGTACAAAATAATTGACTTATTTAATTGGTTGTGGTTCTAAGTGCCTTCACCCCTTTCAGTCTGACACAGTGATAACACGTTAGCATCCGATCTAAATGGTTCAACAATTGTTATTTAACATACTCCCACCTCACAATCAGTAAACACATCATTAAATTGTATTTTATTTGATGATGATTGAATGTTGTGTAATCATTTTTAGATTGACAGTGTTTTTGTCTTCTTCTGTAGTGTTTCAATCAGCCAGCTACTATACGTATACAGCAGACATTTGCAAATGATATATTTGAAGGACCTTGAACTCAAGTTGTTGCGATTGTCTGTTTGTTTTTGCGTGTTTCAGAAACGCCACCTCCAGGTTACCTCAGTGAGGATGGAGAGACCAGCGATCACCAGATGACCCACAGCATGGACACCAGCTCCCCAAACCTGTCACCTAACCCTGTATCACCCACACACAGCAACTTAGGTAAATTGTGTTTATGTGTGTCTGTGTGTGTCTGTGTGTTTGTGTTCCTCTCTGTCTGCATGCCTTCACTTACAGACACATTTTTAAATAGTGTATTTCCCCAGTGGGAATAGTCTGTTTGATCTGAGTCGGTTTTCTTGTAAGAGGAAACCAGGTGATGAAAGAAGCCTTTGTCTTCGCTGTTGAACAGGCCAAGACACCATTCAGCCCTCACTGACTTCAATGACAATATCCGTTGTTTATTATATCAGTACGGGAAAACTCCAGGGGGGCCTGTCTGGAAAGCCTCTGGTTGAATAACAAAATCACACCAGTTTAATTTGGCAGCTCTGATCTGGACTTCAAAGCCAAGGATGAAATGTTGAGGTTGTTAGAGAGTGGCCATGTTGAGGGGAAAATAGCAAATGACCAGAACCAGTGGAAGTTACTGAAAATGATCTTGGATAGGCCTGTCATTTGACCATTTTGGCTCCACGTCCCACCAGTGAGGGTTAAGTTTCCACATTAGGTCTGGTAAAAGCTTCTGGAAAGCAGCGCATGGAATTGACATTTTGTTACGCAAGCTCGGCCCGAATGTTTTCTTTGGTTAGGTTTTTCTCCCCATTCAACATCCACCTCAACCCCTTTTCTCCCCACATTTAGCTCTTCCTTGCTTCAGTTGCTCTTCATTTTAATCCCCTCTATTCTGTTTTCTGCAATTATTTCTCTGATTTGCACTTCTTATCCTCTAAACCTTGAATCCTGTCTACTGTAAGGCATTTATTTTCTGTATATATTTATTATAAGCATTGCATTATTGATATGCACATTCAAGTATATTCACAGCCTCCCTGATATCTACATTTGTTGTTCTGAGTTCGGTCTGATGATGAAAGCGAACTGTATCTTTCTCCCTCTCTGTGTCAGACCTTCAGCCAGTCACATACTGTGAGCCGGCCTTCTGGTGCTCCATTTCCTACTACGAGCTGAACCAGCGAGTAGGAGAGACCTTCCACGCCTCCCAGCCCTCGCTGACAGTGGACGGCTTCACGGACCCCTCCAACTCAGAGCGGTTCTGCCTGGGCCTGTTGTCCAACGTCAACCGCAACGCAGCTCTGGAGCTAACGCGCAGACATATTGGTACTGTGGATTTTACATCCGCTGATTGATGATTGGTTTAATACCAATAACGAACAATACATCCCTCTGCATTTGTAATTTCTCATGACTTCATTTTAATTTCTTCAAGGCCGCGGGGTGCGGCTGTATTACATCGGAGGAGAAGTGTTTGCTGAGTGTCTCAGTGACAGCGCCATCTTTGTCCAGAGCCCCAACTGTAACCAGCGCTACGGCTGGCACCCTGCCACTGTCTGCAAAATCCCCCCAGGTCAGTGTGAAGCTGAAACAGTTGTGTTTTCCCTAACTGAGACAGCTAAATGTAACCAATGGGGCACCTTTTTGAGACATCTTTGTTTGTATGTCTATAACTGCCTATTACTATTTAATTATTATATATCATTATTCTATTCTATCTACTATATACTATATAACTGCAAATTACTTTGTTATTATTTAAATGTGTAGGGTAAATACATTATTGCGGTCAAAAAAAGTTTTTAATATAACTTTTGTTGAAGCATATTAATATTCAGAGCATTACCCACAATGCAGTGTGACATCCCGTTAGACAGTTAATCAATTTGTTTAGCTCCCCCTGTTGCTGCAAAATGCTATACTGTATACGATGAGTTTTAGCCAACCCTCTGTCCCCAGTATTATGTACGCTAATGAATAAAGTGAGAGCCAAGTGATTGTGACCAGTCGGTGTGGCTTCACTCTTGTTTGTGTGTTTTCTTTCCTTCTCTACAGGATGTAACCTGAAGATTTTCAACAACCAGGAGTTTGCGGCCCTGCTGGCCCAGTCGGTCAACCAGGGCTTCGAGGCTGTGTACCAACTCACCAGGATGTGCACCATCCGCATGAGCTTCGTTAAGGGCTGGGGAGCCGAGTACAGGTGAGCTGCTGACACACATCAGCTGTGGTTCAATGAAAACCACTTTCTCATTTTCTTAATGGTAAACCAGAGCTGAACTGCTTAACCGGATGATAAAACCCTGAACCAACTTGTCAGAAGCACCGTTATGCAAAGTCCTTAGCAAGCCCTTGTGTAAACACAGACAATAGAAACAAACAGTATGTGAATCACATCCCACAGTCCGGCCGCCCCCGCTCTCAGGCATCTGCTCACACTCGGGTGAATCCGGTGCGTGACGTCGCCGAGCCCTCATCAATGGAAACGGGCCCCAGACTATTTTTAAGCAAACACACATGTGCTGCGTCAAAAAGAAATGTCAGACTTTCCCTCGCTCTTACCCTCCCTGTTTTACATACAGTGTGACTCACTGATAGTAAGAAAAGAGGAGACTGAATACACGAGGAGCTGCTGATTGGCTGAAAGTCGGCTCGGCACAGGAGATTTCCTCCAGGGTAAACCTTTGCGCTGAGAGCGACTGCCTACCAGTCCTGTCCAGACTAAATGCTGACATGTGGAGACACTTAAAAACAGGATTCAGATTACTGGAGCAGCCAGGCCTCCACCCACAGCTCACTGTCCGTCTGCTTCACTGCTGGCTCGCCGTTGTTTTTTCTTTAAACTCTTTTGTTCCTTTTACCTGTTTAATCATTTTTAATCTACTTAAAAAACATAACCAGAAAAAATGAAATAAAAAAACTATAATTGTTGCACCAAATGAATTCAGACAGAAGCTGTGTTGCCAGCACTCATCAAACAAACCACATAAACCAGAGGGAAATCACGCAGCTGGCAAGTGTCTGCGTTCATCTGGCTCGCCAACACCTAAATTAGATGTATAACAACATACAGGATACATTTTGCCTGCTGTTGTTCTTGGCATTGACTCAAAGATCATGGTGTTGGTTATTTGATTCGCCTCAAAACATGGGGTTTGTTTTATCCCTAAACCGGATAAAACATTTAGTTTTACATGATTTGTCAGAAAAGATGGCAAGAATTATTTCCCTGGCTGAGGAACACTGTAACCAGAACTCTTTTGGAAATATAATCCCTCTTTTTTTATAGCTCATACAAACTGCTTTTTTTCCTACAGTGTCTGCAATGTGTTGTGCAGCTGATGCTGGTCTTTCCCCAGACACTTCAGGCTTAAGAGCTGTCACTTAGCTCCACTTAGACTCATACATTATATTACTATGGACACTTTTGCCTCTCCTCTCGTCTGTGATAAAAGCAGAGAGGGTTTTCCTATGTGGGGGAATCCAAAGGATATGGAGGTGAAGAGGTTGAATGTCTGGAAAGGTTTTGTTTATTTTGCCTCTTCCAAGGTTTATCTTTTACTATAATGAAGAACAAATGTGTCAATGGAGAAACCTCATCATCACTTTGTACATCCTTAAGTCTTTCAGAGGTTCATATATTACAAAGTTGAAAACCTTTTATGAACAAAACCTCCTACTTTACGTTTACTTCCAAACATTTGCTCTCAACAGCTTTTCCCTGTAGTCAACACATTTTTGTGCTCTCCTCTGTCTCCCAGGCGACAGACGGTGACCAGCACCCCCTGCTGGATCGAGTTGCACCTGAACGGCCCCCTGCAGTGGCTCGACAAGGTGCTCACACAAATGGGTTCCCCCAGCATCCGCTGCTCTAGCGTCTCCTAGGGAAACCCTTCATCCTCCCACTTCCTGTCAGAGACTAAAAACACACAGACTGCATTCAGGCAAGAGACGCTACACAACTACGGAAAGACGATGAGCCCCCCCCCCCACCCTTACCCGATTCAGCCAATCCTCAGTCTGTAACTCAGTCCTTCCTCCCCACCCGCTGTCAGTAGCACTTTTTATATTCATGTTGTTTGTGGCGAAAGGGGACAAGTGCATTAAAGCAGTACCAGGTTAGTGTGATCTCCACATTATGTCCAGATTTATTGTAATGGCAATGAATAAGTGCCAGAAAGGCTGTAGCAAAGGGAGGAGTTTATTTCTCATTGGAAGAGATTCTTATTTCTTTACTCTTTTGTTTAAATTTCATTTTTCCTAATTTTTACATTTTATTTTGTACAGATGTTATAGTGAAAAGTGGATATAAAAAATATTTTTTTTTAAGCATTTATTTTGTAAAGCATGTATAAGATCATGTGTTATGCATTTCACTTGACTTTGTTTCTGTATTTGGGCATTTGATAGGTTATGAAGACATTTACAAATGTGACCCAGTGAGATAGATTGAAAATTAATAATATAATGGCAATGTTCAACCGCCATTTGTAAACACTGTGTGAAGGAATATAATGCAAACCTAGTAACCGCATTTGTTTACGTTTTCATACTGTCATATGCAGCCCGTTATACAAATAACACAGTGTCTCAACAGATAAGAGTTTCCAGAACAAAGCCCAAACCCATATATGAGTACTTAAAAAAGACAGTGGCACTGTTCAAATGTGATTAGGAGGATGGTGCACTTTATTAAATGTTAATACGCTAGTAAAGTGATGTCGGCAAACTACATTTCATTACAGTTGTAGCTTGCCTTACAGCTGTCGTGGATTTGTCAGAAGATTATATGAAATATATCCTGTATTCATTTCAGGAAGATTTGCCAATTTGCAAAATAATTTGCAGCTTGTGTATTTGTGTACTAGGTAGTATATGATTTACACAGAACTTGAAAACATCTCACATACTTTGCTGTTCTGTAAACTTTTAGTTAAATTATACATTGTACACAAAGTGTAGGTGGAACACTTGTGTGTGCTGTGCAGAGGGCTGTGTAAAGGGAGCAGGAAGATGCCTTTGCTTTTTTAATTTTCTCTCTCAGCAGTCCATAACATTGGTCTTATTTTTGCCATCAGTGATATTGAATTTTTGCACACTCAGGACCGTGAAAATTACAAACAGCTGAATTATGTACAGAAACCAGTGAAAAGGACAGATTCATGACTCTTCAGACGTTAAAGTCTATTTTGCTACCAATTATTTTTGTAGGAGGGTAAAATGATAACGTGTTTTTGCATACACAAAAAAAAAAGAACTGCTCCAAATCTGGGGATGCTAACCTTGTATTTTTCTACATGTGAGGACGAGGCAGTTTCAGGACAAAGCACAGCTCTTTACAAAGGGACATGTTTAGATGGGCAGAGGCATGTAAATAACAGTAGCTTCTCAAAGTCTGATGTCCCTATTTTTTGTTTTGTTTTAGGTATATGTACATGCAGTACATACATGTGATATATTGCCACCGTTAACCTTTATAATGTTGATGGTTTTGAAATGGGCAAATGAAAACCTGAAAAAGAAAATGTTGAGGAAAGCTTTTTGCTGATAGAAAAGCAGAGTCTTAGCTTTGACCCCGTTTCCTTTCAGCCGCCCACTGTGGTGGAAGTGGATCGATTTCCTTCTGGTTCTATAACACTGAACAAAGACACAGTGGGTGAACACGGACAATATTTTGAATGGTTTTACAGTACTTATTTACATTAACCCAGCTATTGATGTTAATGTTAGCCCAGTGGTGCTAGTCTTTAACATTTATAGGGACTCCAGAGAACAGCCAAGCCATACGATTTTACTGAAGAAGCCAAAAGATTTTTGATGTCTTTTTAAATGATCATGACTTTTTAACCCTAAAACTGTAAGGTGGGATGGTTTCAGAGAAAGTAGCATCTACCAATCTGAGACACCTCGCCATAGAGCTTCTAGGCTCCTTGAACGCAGCATTTGTTACCCTAAATGGCTCTTTTTAACCCAATGGAGGGTTGAACATTTTTGAAAAAGAGAAAGAATAATTTTGATGGAAATTGCAATTGGAATGTTATTTACGATATTGAGAGGAAAATAGATTTAAATGTGAATGGTGGGATAATTTATGACTATCTGCTCCATACAAATATATATTTCTTAAATCTGTATGATTTTTATTTTGATAAACCCACCCCATAGTCAATGTAATAAGTTGGTTATATTTTGCAAGCAAATGTTTCATTTATATAAACTCAAGTCATAGTGAGACTTCCCGCCTTGTTTTAAGTGTTCACTGTTATCGTTGTTATTAGTTGTGATTTATGTATGTGCTCTAAATTTGTCTTTTTAGATGTCTTGTATACAAATATACCCTTTATATTTCTCTGCCTATAAAAAGTGGATGTGATGCTTTATATTTTTGTGTATTATTGCTGGTCTATGAATAAAATATATCTTGTGGTGATGAAACTGGGTAAACCAAATCTTCAAACCACCCGTCTGTAGTAACTGTTTAGCATACTATTGTACCGTACTCAGATTCAGTTTGTTGAGTATAATTGGTCCAAAATGGAATAATTCCACATTTGAAAAGGGCACTTATTTGATTTAATAGCTTATTACATTTTGTGTACATGAAAGGTACACACCCGCCTCTCTGGAGAAACTTCAGGTTTTACACTCCTCTGTCTGTTTTGTTCTGTAGTTTGGGGATTTCCTTGTTTGTGGTGGATACATTGGCGCTGTCCGGAAGCAGACAGAAACAGTTATTACCAAAGCAGACACTGTTGGCTCTTCAATTATTGCTGCGTTACACCCTAATGCCAACCATATCCCTTTCTGCTGTCACAAAGGCACGACATGGCCCTGCATATGAAAGCAAGGCTTTGTTCTGATGCCCTTAAGGTAAAGTAGTGCAGGTACTTCCGAAACCACGTCACTGTGGGGACAAATAGTTTGGGTGCATGAGAAAATCCATTGTTGAAGTGAAAGAGAGGGGGGCGTGACCAAAACCAAAGATGTTTAATTCTGCAGGTCTACTCTGTAAAGTCTGGATTCATTTAAAAACGGTCAACGCAGTAGTAGGCGAGTCCTCATGATGCTTTATACATTTCTGTATATGCTATTCTACTGTCTGATGGTATCAAAAGATGAAGCAGCAGCTTCTGCAGCACTTCTCCAACACATTTTCTGATCTTCCTTCCAGACAGCACAACCACTAATTAAACAAACAAGCAGGCAGGCAGGGATTGAGACTGCAAATGTGTTTATGTGCACACATCAAATATGGAGCTGTTCTGCAAAATACTAAGGTTATTATCTTAAGGTTTATAACATACACAGTCATCGATATAAAAATAATGTATATCAAGCAGTTTCACTTAATACGTTCCTATATTAGGCAGTTTATAACGATTTAAACATATCAATATATTAATAGTTTAGACACTTACTAAGACTTATAATACAGATTAATCTACTTAAACTGTCTAATTATAAAGTAATGTTGTTTTATAGTGTACTCCAAGAGAGATATTATAAAAGAGTTTCAGGATAATTCACTAAATGAACACAGAAGCATGATTTTGAAACCTCAATAATATTGACACAGTGGATGCTATCAGACAGCAGACACTCTTTAAGATACTGGTTGAGTGGTCCTGTCTGAGTGAAAATGATTTATAAATCATGGACTGAGATTGTCTATTCCACACGGACCAGATCCAGACACAAGCCTTTTTAAAATAAGTGGAGAGCTGTAGGGTGTGGTGGTGGGCCTGTGTTTTCACGTAAAGTGCATCCGGCTCTGTAATAATTTTATTTAGATATTTTTACTCAGTTTGCTGGCCACAAAGAAACATCTGAATATAACTATCACAGTATTATTTGGTGGTCACCCACAGCTCATGTCAAAGAGGAAATTATATTATTATAGTGTATGGATTTATCACATCATTACAAAGTGATATGCATGTCGGTTAAGTCTTTCGCTCCCATGCTGACTACCCCAGTTTTAATTCAACATATTATTGGTCTTATTTAAGCCGCTTTATTTAAAGATATCATTTCCATTGTTTGTTTAGTGTTGTTATTAAACTGATGCAAATGATCTGCTTTAGATCAACACTGTCATCTGCTGGCAGCATGGATTACTGCTGGGCCTGATACAAAAGCAGTGTTAAGCTTTAATGTTCCCAAACTATTGTTTATTTACTTAGTTTGAGAGTATGTTTACCTTTATTTGATAGTGTACACTAGGGAGGTGACTCGACACTATTACTAGCTTCATTGTAACACTATCAACCTGTGTATATATACCTGTGAAAAGGATCTGCTTTAACTGGACAACCACTTCAATGAGGTGTGTTCCTGTTTGTAGAAAACCTAGGTGCAGCGCACATGTTAAGGTGAAAAAAGTAAAGATGTTTAGCAAAAGTCCACAAATGGATGCACATTAACACCAGACGCAATTAAAATAATGCATGTCTAATTGTATTGTATGTTAACATAGACAGTTTGTATAGGATTCTAGTTCAACTCTACTGATACAGACTTTTTAAAGGTAACTCGTAGATCTACAGTTGGCTTATTAGGCACCTTTAAACTCAGAAGTAATTAGTCTTAAAAAGCACAGGTTACCCTAGTATAAGACTATTGAATAATAATAATATAGTGCAAATTCAATCAATGCACAAATATCAAACTCATTTACCTAAAGACAAGTTATTAGTATCTTCGATCCCTATATCTGTTCATAAACGTATCACTCCAACCCATTAAGGAAATGAAGAATAACCGCCTGTTAGTATTGGCCTACATGATTACAGCTAATAATGATTAAATGGTCCTGTGTGCAGTCAGTGGAACGAAGGCCTTTGTGAGGAAGCATGTCTCATGATTTCTGTTGAATTGAGGAGTGGGCCCAAAGATGAACAGATGAATGCCTTCAGCTCTGTCTCCACGTGAAGGTCACTCTAGCAGGTGCTGACAGCGAGAACATTTGTTGGTAAACAAATCCATCTTTGCAAAGGTCACCATTTGCTTTGTGTCACTCACTCCCCCTCTGTCTCTCTTTCTCCTAAATATATCTTTATCTGTATCCTCTCTTTATCTTTTTGTCCTTCATCACTCTCTTCCTGATCTTTCCTGCTCTCTGTTTACTTTGGTACTGGCCTGAGTTATTTGAATGAGGAATGACTGTCATTGGGCAGAACTCTGCCAGGTATAGAAAAAGCACAGACCTCAGCATTATCAGCATTCAGTGGCCACCAACCTGATTGCACGGGTGGCTACATTACATTACAGCTGTCTCTGGACAGCAGCAGGTACTCGGCCCGGCATGCCAGCTGAGATGGGCACCCATTCCCCAACCGGCTGCTGTTGGCCCTCTGCCTGCATGTCACCCACACACACACAATCACACACACGCAAACACACACACACACACACACACACACACACACACACACACACACACACACACACACACACACACACAAACCACTACGCTAGCCAACACTCATCCCCCTTGTCATACCACCCGTGCAGGAGAGGAAACTGTCACACTGTCTCAACTGAGCAGACGTTTTGTTCAGACAACATTCATAAGCACCTGGCTAACACTTATGTTCAGTCGAAAGAAATGTGAGCTTATAAGATGTTCAAATGCAAGCTGGTTGTAAGAGAGTTTCTGGTGTAGCGGGTAACAAGAAGAAGAGTTTATTTGCCCCTGAAAGCAACGTTCTGCACCTGGGTGGAGCTTTTTCCTCCTGTTCTCAGTTTCTCTCCCTTCAAAAACACCCAACTTAATGTGAAGAGGAATGCTCCCATTGTTAAATATTGATATTAATAATAAAGTCCAAAGCAAGAACAGTTCAACCATAAACCAAAAAGAACAGGGAAAAAGAACGATCATGGGAGCAGAGAGAGAGACTGTGAGGAGAAGAAGTGGGGAAAAGAGGCAGTGAGGGAAACATATTTACTGACATCCATGGGCTGTCACCACTCTGATTAATGGTGGTTGGAATCCCTGCCTGGTGAAAAGGTGTTGTTCGGGTGTAGAGGAAACCCAGGCGCTGACCTAGAACTAATAGCATTCGATTTGAACAAGCTGTCCACAGCACCGGGCTGGAAAGAAAAGGAAATAATAAAAGTTAGAAATGGGAAACAAGGTGAGAAGGTTCACATGGAAAACTTTGAACTTTGAACACCTGGCCTGACTCCACACCGTGTCCAACTGACTATTCTCTATATAGTACGCATTTTATTCAAGTAGTGGTCAATACAACCTTAATTGACCTTTTAAGGTGAATACATGTGAGATTCAGGGCCCGTGAGGACACCGGTCATGCAAAGAACAACCAGTTTAGCATGTAAGCATGCACAACTGAGGCTGTTAGGGAATCATTTGCTTAGGTATTCAACCTTTGACACAGTTAATAATTTTCTCCTCTCACTGTCTCCTTTCTCATGGCATAGGTCTACGGCCTTGGGTATTGTGCTATCTCTCTTAAGGAAAGGCAGCTTGGGCGCATTGTTGTTGCCAGCACAAGCCTCCATGAGGTAGTTTACTGTTCAGGGACGAAGGTTCCCTGGCGCACATTCTTTTCTATGGACGAGAGCTCTAGTTAGATTTAGGGTCCATAATTGTTTAGTCTCACTGATAAAGAATGTCGATTATTACACTCCGATCTAGTTAAACCTTCGAGCTGCAGAAAGAGTTCTTCAGAATTGGTTTGGCAACCGCTGTGTCAACTCGTGACGCACCACCTGTTTTGTCAATTCTCCGGCTGTAACTCCAAATAAACCACCAGTGTTTGCCATCAAAGCTCCAGCTCTCCTCGTGCCTCTCTGAGTCCTGACTCTCCATTGCTACAGAAGTTTCCCCCACAGAGGCCTGTTGAAATGTCAATAACTTATATATTTGGTCACAAACACAGGCCTACTAGATAAGTTACACCTGAGTTCTTCTGAGAACGTTTGTCCTGAGGGAAGCATAGATCACTCACTGTACTCAGTTTAATGACAATGCATCCAATAGTGGGAAGGATATTTGAGTTGGGAAGCTTGCCACGCAACTAACATGTTTTGTAGAAAAAGATTAGGTGAGTAGTAAGATTACAAGTTAAATATTTAGTTTGAGCTCTTTTATTTAAATCAGGTCTTACTTGTATAGCCCATCAATAATTCAATGGCATTATAGGCATCGAAAGAAAGAAAGAAAGAATGTTTTATGTTGGTCCTTAAAGACCCTTTCATGCACACAGGCTCAGAGAAAAAACTCAACACAATTACCAATAGCTCTTGCTCATGTTTCTTTTCAAAACACCACAAAAAAAGGTCTTGCTTCAAATAATCTGCAGTGCATTTGCCAGGAACATCATCCTGCCGTGGTTGTTATTGCTGAGGGCAACAGCAAGCCCAACAGCTGGGACATAATGAAGCTTTCAGGCACTTGTTCTCCCATCGTGTAGCGCCAGCCCCTGTCTGCTTCCACCAGATGTTCCAAGTTTTCCCTCCAAAAAGCTCTGATGCCAAAATCGGGACGATCGCTAGCAAAGCGGGTATCAGTTAGCTCCACAGTTGAGTCACGATTATAGGGTGATATTTGGGTTAATTGCCTTTTTCATGTGTGGGCGAGGCCCTGTCTTGTCCTGTCATTTTGTGTATAGCTGAGAAAAGCAGTTTGAGTGAAACTAGAGCTGCTGTTATCAGCCTGGATATGGAGTCAGTTGGGAATAGATTAACATGATGTGATTTATTTTCAAAGATCAGGCAAGCTTTCTTTGTGAATTACTGTATTGTTTGGTTGTTGATGAGAGAGTACATGAAAGTGTGTCATCATGTGTCCTCAAAGCAAGATGTCAGCTGGAAATGGTACACCACAAACCAATTAATTAAAGATGTAAGATGATGCACGGACGGACTCTATCTTCACAGAGTCGGATGAATCAGCAGCCTCTCTGATAGATCAATGCTACTGAATGGGAGTCACAGATGGACAGACCGCAGCAGATGTTTGTTAAACTCCGCTCCATGTCACATGATGACGGAAAGTAATAGTTTATCCTGGAGAGGAATAGGGACCACTGAAAATGTATGACAATGACACCGGTTTTTAAGTCATCTGTTTGTGAATGCTGATCACTTTTTACTTAGTTTAATATTTCATAATGTGTGTGTGTGTGTGTGTGTGTGTGTGTGTGTGTGTGTGTGTGTGTGTGTGTGTGTGTGTGTGTGTGTGTGTGTGTGTGTGTGTGTGTGTGTGTGTGTGTGTGTGTGTGTGCGTGTGCGTGTGTGTGTGTGTGTGTTGTGATGCATTTTCTGTTAATTACACCATGTAATCTACCCCTTGTCGGTGGAACCGTGTTGCATGCTAACTGAATTAATTGAGACTAGTTTTTACATATGTAATTAATTTAAATCATATCAATTATGCTTCACTCAGTTCCTGTTAAAGTGAAGAGGGAAATAGTCAAAACCTGTTTTCTGTTTGGGAAAATGAAGAAATCTCTATGGGCTATCCTGTCACTGATCAATGCACATTTAGAAGTTAAACATCTGGCAATCCACTGGAAATTGGCTTCTATGGTAACATTGTGTTGCCATCATCCTCCCATCATTAGCTTTCACCATTGCCCCGGGGTCCATAATGTCGTTATCTTACATGGAGTTGCAGTAAAGTGATGTTACATGACGTTTCTCAACTCTTTTTATTGAAGTAGCCTGCCATGCAGCCTGCTTGTCCTATTCTATGGGCACCACAGGGAAATGAGCATGATCAGAGCAAAGGCTTGATGACATGAGGTTTCAAATTTCTTGCGTCAAACATCATTTAATTTTGGGATTAGTCAAATAAAATGCATCACACACTCGCAGAAAAAGCACTCTAGCAGTGCAATCGTATATGTGCTCATGGAAAATGGGCTATTTGGTATCGAGCCAGTTGCTTTTATACATTTCCAGTCTCATTTTTGTTGCCAGACGTCAATCTGTTTCAATTTCTGCTCACATCTGTATGAAGCACAAAAGGCTTAACGTGGATATTCAAAGTTGCATCATTGCTGCACTAGTTTTAATCGAATGTGCAGTCAAAATGATTAGACACAATGACTGAAATTATGTAGTTGTAATTACAAACAGATGGGAGGCTTTATTTGCACTTAAGGCGGTTGTGTGCATGGGAAATGCAGTGTGAACAAGAATAATTAAGAAGTTAAAGTCCTGTTTTTTTCCAAGTTGTGTTTAAACTATCAACACTATGATGTAAATTTGTTTCAAATTAGCTATATAGTTATATGAAGCTCTGCCTGCAGCCACCATCACCTTCAAGACTCAAAGTTGTAAATACATAGACTTTTTATGTATTTATTGAGACCTCAGTGTAATGGAGGGAAGCAGCGTGTAAAGGCTGAAGTGCGTCATGCTGAGGAGTTTCATGATACCCGAGGGCTCATTGGGACCGTAACCAATCGAGTGACGAAGACTGTCCTTTCTGTTTTAGGGTAACATTTCATTTGTACTTTACCTTTAACTTCCAGAGGAATAACTAATTGCCAAAGTTGAGGTTTTTTCTTGGGATCAGGGCTCCCCAGGGGCTCTAAAAATATGAGGATTTACACAATAATGAAAGGAAAAAATACAACAAGAATTACTGTTACTAGTTCTGATTTTTCTCAACTCATAGAATATAATTATACATGTGTGCTCTGCATGTATAATATCACACATGCAGAGCACACAGCACACACAGTGACATTTGGCCTCTGCATTTAACCCATCCTAGTACCAGGAGTCTAGTACTAGGAGCAGTGAGAGTCATGTCCACATTAGTGCCATATTGGGAAAGGGTTTTTTCATGAATAATGTATGTTATTTCATTGTGCATTGTATTCATGACTGCCAAATACTGATACCTGGGAATCAACGCTCACTTGGATGACAATAAGAACACAACATCCACTTGTACACAGGCAGTATCATAATCTAAATTGCAGACCATAATGACATTGAATCTGCCTCCACAGAGGATGAACCTTTTTCATTTTAGAAACTCATGAACTTCATCATGGCAACTCCATTATAGTGGTATTGCAAATATGAAAACAAGATGTTTATTGGCTGCAGTTATTCAACTTTGACTTGTTTCTTTATTTCAGCAATGCGTGGCTAAAACAGACGTTCATTACTGCCCGGTACATTGGCAGTCCTCTGTTGGACTCCAAACGTCACTGGGGCAGCTCTGTGTTACAGTATCTTGTTTTCCACTCTGATTTATTCTACTAGTGCAAGGATAAAACCTTTATTGCCAAGCTATGTCTTCCAAATGTATTCCAACATCATCTGTGCAAATTTCCTTCAAATGACCGGAAACATTTAGGCTGATTTAGTTTAGTCAGTAAATTACCTTAACCTCCTTTCTTCCACTCCACCCTTGTGCTCTCCAAGAAATCTAACAATAAATAGTTCATCAGTATGTTGTGTATTCTGTTTTAACACTCTATTACAATGTAATGACTATTTCATCCTCTAGGGGCCGCTAATGGGCTTTAGTGTTTAACCTATTAATGAGAACAATTATCAAACTACTCTCATTACCTACAACTAGCTGCCAGGGTTTTTCTACATTTGTACTTTCATTTGGATGGTTCGTCTGTAGTTAAGTAATCAGAATACCTTTTTTGTCTTTTAAATGTCCAGTTTCTCCCCCCCCCCCCCCCTCTCCTTTGAACCTGGTTCACTGCACACACAGTCCACAACAGGGTGAGTTGTTAGCAGTTTACTCCATGCACAACAGAGGTCAGTAGAAGCTGCTCTTGCATGACGTTAGCCCATCCTCTCCATCAGTGCTAGTGTCACGCTGAGTGCTGTGGACTAAAGTTTCCAAAAGATGCTGTTGGTGTGGAAGTCTTTCTTTAAGCTACCGTTAACAAACAGCTTGTATCTTATTTCCACCCTACCTGATTCAGCAAACCTGCAAGCACAGGCGTGCTTTATTTATGCTGGCGGATTTTATGCATGACAGTTTTGCTGAGAGGAAAAAAGTTCCCCCTTCCCGTCTTCCCATGTTTCCCCCATTGATTTTGGCGCTGCTATGATGTGAATCTGAGCCAGAAGTGTCACTTAGATGAATCACTGTTAGTCCAAGCTGGCATATAGCTCGGCACTGACAGAAGGGAGAATTCCACGCGGATCAAATAAATACAGATGTGAAGTAATTAGTTGTATTCCCAAGGAGCCTATTGTGTGCATGTTAAAGATGCCAGGGATCAGCTGGCTTTACCACTAGCAGCTTTTAGCAATTTAAAAAGGAACGGAAACTAGGTGGGTCAGAACCCATGTGGCTCTGCATGAGACGAGTCACAACCTGGAAATTAGACAAGGTGAAATGTCGACGATGCTTGAACATTTAGAAAGGAGCTGACTTTTGTGATTCATCAAAAATAATCTGG